>NC_069508.1:101312630-101340525 GCF_027579735.1 Bombina bombina
GATAATAGGATTAAATAAGAACATTGCTTAAAATTGCTAGTTCTATCTGAATGATGAAAGTTAAATTTTGACTAAACTATTCCTTTAAGCACACCCTGTGTACTCTCAAAAAAAAATATAAGCTCTCATTGTGTCTCTCCAGGGTGGGATCAGTCTGACAAGTTTGTCAAAATATACATCACTTTAAATGGAGTACATCAAATTTCAGCCGAGAATGTGCAAGTCCAGTTCACTGAGAGGTAAGAGTCTTCCAACAGCAGGATACAATGTATCAAACTCCTCTGTTCCTTTCTGGGGGAGGTGTCTACATTATTTTTCTTCTGTTAAGTGTGATCAGTCCACGGGTCATCATTACTTCTGGGATATTACTCCTCCCCAACAGGAAGTGCAAGAGGATTCACCCAGCAGAGTTGCATATAGCCCCTCCCCTCTACGTCACCCCCAGTCATTCTCTTGCACCCAACGACTAGATAGGATGTGTGAGAGGACTATGGTGATTTTATTTAGTTTATTTCTTCAATCAAAAGTTTGTTATTTTTTTAATGGCACCGGAGTGTGTTATTCCTTCTCTGGTAGAGTTTGAAGAAGAATCTACCAGAGTTTTTACTATGATTTTAGCCGGAGTTGTTAAGATCATATTGCTGTTTCTCGGCCATCTGAGGAGAGGTAAACTTCAGATCAGGGGACAGCGGGCAGTTTATTCTGCAAAGAGGTATGTAGCAGTTTTTATTTTCTAACAATGGAATTGATGAGAAAATCCTGCCATACCGACATAATATCATGTATGTATAATTTACATTTTTAGTATTCTGGGGAATGGTACTTCACTGGAATTACACTATGTATATAAGACTTTAGCCTACTTGCTATGCAACAGGCTTTTTAATAACTCTTAATTTATGTAAAACGTTTTTGCTGGAATGTAAAATCGTTTTCATTTTCTGAGGTACTGGGTGAATAAAATGTTTGGGCACTATTTTTCCACTTGGCAGTTACTGGATCTAATTATGACAGTTTACTGATCTCTCTCACTGTTGTGTGTGAGGGGGTGGGACCTTTTTTTGGCGCTTTTGCTACGCATTAAAAATTTCAGTCACAAGCTCATCGTTTTTTCCTGCATGTTCCGGTTATCTCTACAGAACTCAGGGATCTTCAAAGCTAATTTGAGGGAAGTAATCTAACAGAGCTGTAAGATTGTAGTTGACTGTGATATAAAACGTTTATTCTGTAACTTTTTTATGCCTCAGGGTTAGTTGTTCCTTGCTACTGGGTACAAGCCTTTGCTAAATTGCGTTTTGTTTTACAAAGCTTATTGATTTTATCTGATATATATATTCAGTGCTTCTTAAGCACAGTTCGTTTTTTCATTGTATTTCCAAATTGCAAGTTTATTTGCTAGTTTGTTAAACATGTCTGATTCAGAAGATGAGACCTGTACTATTTGTACTAACGCCAAGGGGGAGCCCAATAGAAATTTATGTACTAACTGTATTGATGCTACATTAAATAAAAGTCAATCTGTACAAATTGAACAAATTTCACCAAACAACGAGGGGAGAGTTATGCCGACTAACTCGCCTCACGTGACAGTACCTGCATCTCCCGCTCGGGACGTGCGAGAAATGGCAGCGCCTAGTACATCTGGGCGGCCATTACAAATAACATTACAAGATATGGCTACTGTTATGACTGAAGTTTTGGCTAAATTACCAGAACTAAGGGGCAAGCGTGATCACTCTGGGGTGAGAACAGAGTGCGCTGATAATGTTAGGGCCATGTCAGATACTGCGTCGCAACTTGCAGAACATGAAGACGGAGAGCTTCATTCTGCGGCTGACGGTTCTGATCCAAACAGATTGGATTCAGATATTTCAAATTTTAAATTTAGGCTGGAAAACCTCCGTGTTTTACTAGGGGAGGTGTTAGCGGCCCTGAATGATTGTAACACAGTTGCAATACCAGAGAAAATGTGTAGGTTGGATAAATATTTTGCTGTACCAACAAGTACTGACGTTTTTCCTATACCTAAGAGACTAACTGAAATTATTACTAAGGAGTGGGATAGACCCGGTGTGCCGTTCTCACCCCCTCCGATATATTTAGAAAGATGTTTCCAATAGACGCCACCACACGGGACTTATGGCAAACGGTCCCTAAGGTGGAGGGAGCAGTTTCTACTTTAGCTAAACGTACCACTATCCCGGTAGAGGATAGCTGTGCCTTTTCAGATCCAATGGATAAAAAATTAGAGGGTTACCTTAAGAAAATGTTTGTTCAACAAGGTTTTATATTGCAACCCCTTGCATGCATTGCGCCGATCACGGCTGCAGCGGCATTCTGGATTGAGTCTCTAGAAGAGAATCTTAGTTCAGCTTCGCTGGACGACATTTCAGACAGGCTTAGAGTACTTAAGCTATCTAATTCATTCATTTCGGAAGCCGTAGTACATTTAATTAAACTTACGGCTAAGAATTCCGGATTCGCCATTCAGGCGCGCAGAGCACTGTGGCTAAAATCCTGGTCAGCTGATGTAACTTCTAAGTCCAAATTACTTAATATACCTTTCAAGGGACAGACCTTATTTGGGCCTGGTTTGAAAGAAATTATCGCTGACATTACAGGAGGCAAGGTCCACGCCCTACCTCAAGACAAAGCCAAACCCAAGGCTAGACAGTCTAATTTTCGTTCCTTTCGGAATTTCAAAGCAGGAGCAGCATCAACTTCCACTACTCCAAAACAAGAAGGATCTGGTGCTCGCTACAGACAAGGCTGGAGACCTAACCAGTCCTGGAACAAGGGCAAGCAGGCCAGGAAGCCTGCAGCTGCCACTAAAACAGCATGAATTGAGGGCCCCCGATCCGGGATCGGATCTAGTGGGGGGCAGACTTTCTCTCTTCGCCCAGGCTTGGGCAAGAGATGTCCAGGATCCCTGGGCGCTAGAGATAATATCTCAGGGATACCTTCTGGACTTCAAACACTCTCCTCCAAGAGAGAGATTTCATCTGTCAAGGTTGTCGATAAACCAAACAAAGAAAGAAGCGTTTCTACGCTGCATACAAGAACTATTGTTAATGGGAGTAATCCATCCAGTTCCACGGTCGGAACAGGGAAAAGGGTTTTACTCAAATCTGTTTGTGGTTCCCAAAAAAGAGGGAACTTTCAGACCAATCCTGGATTTAAAGATCCTAAACAAATTCCTAAGAGTTCCATCATTCAAAATGGAGACTATCCGGACAATTTTACCCATGATCCAAGAGGGTCAGTACATGACCACAGTGGACTTAAAGGACGCTTACCTTCACATACCGATTCACAAAGATCATTACCGGTATCTAAGATTTGCCTTTCTAGACAGGCATTACCAGTTTGTAGCTCTTCCATTCGGATTGGCTACAGCTCCAAGAATCTTCACAAAGGTTCTAGGTGCTCTTCTGGCGGTACTAAGACCGCGGGGAATTTCGGTAGCTCCCTACCTAGACGACATTCTGATACAAGCTTCAAGCTTTCAAACTGCCAGGTCTCATACAGAGTTAGTACTGGCATTTCTAAGGTCACATGGATGGAAGGTGAACGAAAAGAAAAGTTCACTCGTTCCACTCACAAGAGTTCCCTTCCTGGGGACTCTTATAGATTCTGTAGAAATGAAGATTTACCTGACAGAGGACAGGTTAACAAGACTTCAAAGTGCTTGCCGCACCCTTCATTCCATTCAACACCCATCGGTGGCTCAATGCATGGAGGTAATCGGCTTAATGGTAGCGGCAATGGACATAGTGCCATTTGCTCGCTTACACCTCAGACCACTGCAATTGTGCATGCTAAGTCAGTGGAATGGGGATTACTCAGACTTGTCCCCTTCTCTGAATCTGGATCAAGAGACCAGAAATTCTCTTCTATGGTGGCTTTCTCGGCCACATCTGTCCAGGGGGATGCCATTCAGCAGACCAGACTGGACAATTGTAACAACAGACGCCAGCCTTCTAGGTTGGGGTGCCGTCTGGAATTCTCTGAAGGCTCAGGGACAATGGAGTCAGGAGGAGAGTCTCCTGCCAATAAACATTCTGGAATTGAGAGCAGTTCTCAATGCCCTCCGGGCTTGGCCCCAGTTGACAACGCGGGAGTTCATCAGGTTTCAGTCGGACAACATCACGACTGTAGCTTACATCAACCATCAGGGAGGGACAAGAAGCTCCCTAGCAATGATGGAAGTATCAAAGATAATTCGCTGGGCAGAGTCTCACTCTTGCCACCTGTCAGCAATCCACATCCCGGGAGTGGAGAACTGGGAGGCGGATTTCTTAAGTCGTCAGACTTTTCATCCGGGGGAGTGGGAACTTCATCCGGAGGTCTTTGCCCAAATACTTCGACGTTGGGGCAAACCAGAGATAGATCTCATGGCGTCTCGACAGAACGCCAAGCTTCCTCGCTACGGGTCCAGATCCAGGGATCCAGGAGCAGTCCTAATAGATGCCCTGACAGCACCTTGGGACTTCAGGATGGCTTATGTGTTTCCACCCTTCCCGATGCTTCCTCGATTGATTGCCAGAATCAAACAGGAGAGAGCATCAGTGATTCTGATAGCACCTGCATGGCCACGCAGGACTTGGTATGCAGACCTGGTGGACATGTCATCCTGTCCACCTTGGTCTCTACCTCTGAAACAGGACCTTCTGATTCAGGGTCCTTTCAAACATCAAAATCTAACTTCTCTGAAGCTGACTGCTTGGAAATTGAACGTTTGATTTTATCAAAACGTGGGTTTTCTGAGTCAGTTATTGACACCTTAATACAGGCTAGGAAGCCTGTTACCAGAAAGATTTACCATAAAATATGGCGTAAATACCTATATTGGTGTGAATCCAAAGGTTACTCTTGGAGTAAGGTTAGGATTCCTAGGATATTGTCTTTTCTACAAGAAGGTTTAGAAAAGGGTTTATCTGCTAGTTCATTAAAGGGACAGATCTCAGCTATGTCTATTCTGTTACACAAACGTCTGTCAGAAGTGCCAGACGTTCAGGCTTTTTGTCAGGCTCTAGCGAGGATTAAGCCTGTGTTTAAGACTGTTGCTCCACCATGGAGTTTAAATCTTGTTCTAAACGTTTTACAGGGCGTTCCGTTTGAACCCCTCCATTCCATTGATATAAAGTTGTTATCTTGGAAAGTTCTATTTTTAATGGCTATTTCCTCGGCTCGAAGAGTCTCTGAGTTATCAGCCTTACATTGTGATTCTCCTTATTTGATTTTTCATTCGGATAAGGTAGTTCTGCGTACTAAACCTGGGTTCTTACCCAAGGTAGTCACTAACAGGAATATCAATCAAGAGATTGTTGTTCCTTCTTTGTGTCCAAATCCTTCTTCAAGGAAGGAACGCTTACTACATAATCTGGACGTAGTTCGTGCCCTAAAATTTTACTTACAGGCAACTAAGAAATTTCGACAAACGTCTTCTCTGTTTGTCGTGTACTCTGGTCAGAGGAGAGGTCAAAAGGCTTCGGCAACCTCTTTCCTTTTGGCTTCGTAGTATAATACGTTTAGCTTATGAGACTGCTGGACAGCAGCCTCCTGAAAGAATTACAGCCCATTCTACTAGAGCTGTGGCTTCCACTTGGGCCTTCAAGAATGAGGCCTCTGTTGAACAGATTTGCAAGGCTGCAACTTGGTCTTCGCTTCATACTTTTTCCAAATTTTACAAATTTGACACATTTGCTTCCTCGGAGGCTATTTTTGGGAGAAAGGTTCTTCAGGCAGTGGTTCCTTCTGTATAAAAGAGCCTGCCTATCCCTCCCGTCATCCGTGTACTTTTGCTTTGGTATTGGTATCCCAGAAGTAATGATGACCCGTGGACTGATCACACTTAACAGAAGAAAACATAATTTATGCTTACCTGATAAATTCCTTTCTTCTGTAGTGTGATCAGTCCACGGCCCGCCCTGTTTTTAAGGCAGGTAATTATTTTTAAATTATACTCCAGTCACCACTACACCCTTGGTTCCTCCTTTCTCGTTTGTCCTTGGTCGAATGACTGGGGGTGACGTAGAGGGGAGGGGCTATATGCAACTCTGCTGGGTGAATCCTCTTGCACTTCCTGTTGGGGAGGAGTAATATCCCAGAAGTAATGATGACCCGTGGACTGATCACACTACAGAAGAAAGGAATTTATCAGGTAAGCATAAATTATGTTTTTTAATTCACACACTGCACTTTATTCTTATATGCAACATGAAAGTCAAATTTAAACCTTTTATGGTTCAGATAGAACATGCAATTTTAAGAGACTTTTCATTCAGTTTTCTTCTGTTATCAAACTTGCTTTCTTCTCTTCGTACAACTTGGAGAGTTGAACCCATCTGGTGAGCCAGTGACAAGAGGAGCCACCAATCACCTTGCTGCTCCCAAGCCTACCTATGATTTTCAACAAAGCATACCAAAACAACAAAGTGAATAATTGAAGTAAATTGAAAAGTCTCTTAAAATTGAATATTCTGTTCTGAACCATGAAAGTTTTTAGTTTTGATGTTTGTTCCCTTAAAGAGACATGAAACCCAACATTTTTCTCTCATGATTTAGATAAAACATACAATTGTAAACCTTTTTCTAATTTACTTTTATTATCAAATTTGCTTTATTCTCTTGGTATCCTTTCTTGAAGGAGCAGCAAGGCACTACTGGGAACTAGCTGGACACATTGGTAAGCCAATCACAAGAGGCATATATGTGCAGACACCAATAAGCAACTAGCTCCCAGCTCCTGAGCCTATCTAGATATTCTTTTCAACAAAGGATACCAAGAGAATGGAGCAAATTAGATAAATTAAGTCAATTTGGAAATTTGTTTTAAAAAAGTAATCACTATCTAAATAAGAGAACAAATTTGAGTTTCATGTTCCTTTTAGATACAATGAACACCTTTTTAGATGGTACCCTACAAACTCTTGATGGTCATTCATCACCTTTAGCGAACAAGGAAATATGTCAGAATTAGAAGTAATATGAAATATGAAAATTAAGGTAAATATCACACAGAAAGGTTTGGGGGGTATATAGGACGTAGAGTAAAATATATAAAAATGAATCCCTAGCTATTGTGATTGTAAGCAAGTTTTAGTGAAAGGGACATGAAACCCAAACAAATTATTTCATGATTCAGATAGAGCATTTGATTTTATAGAACTTTCCTTTTTACTTAAATTATCTAATTTGTTTCATTCTCTTGGTATCCTTTGTTGAAAAGCCTACCTAGGTAGGCTCAGAAGTTGCTGAGTGGTGGCTGCACACATCTGTCTCATGTGACTCTCACAATACATTCAGCTAGCTCCCAGTAGTGCATTGCTGCTTCTTGAACAAATTATACCAAGAGAATGAAGCAAAAGATAATATAAGTAGATTGGAAAGTTGTTTAAAAATATATCCTCTGTCTCAGACATGACAAAAGGGTTTTATGTCCCCTTATTGAACATACAATAGCATTGCAATATAGATTTGTTATTTGTTTTTCCTGCCGCTAGAGTCTGTTATATACTGAAGTAAACTGCAGTTTGCCTGACACAGCTACATGTGATAGCTTAGTGTGGGGTTTTAAATGGGTGTATCCCTTGACTGCTCTTGATTTGCAAACCTTTGCAAAATGTACTAATTTATATGCAGATTGCATGCTTAAAATGTCAATGTATAATATATTTAAGACGAGAGAATTTAAAGGGACAAAAAGTCAAAATTAATTTATTTATAAATCATATAGAGCATGCAATTCGAAACAACTTTCCAACTTATTTCTATAATCAAATTTTTGGTTTTTTTAGTATCCTTTATTGAAAACTTACTTGGGCTCAGAAGCAGCCATTCACTATTATAAGATAGCTGGAGATGATTGGTGGCTGTAGATATATGCCTCTTATCATTGGCTCCCAGAAGTTCATTGCTGTACCTTCAACAAAGGATACCAAGAGAATGAAGCCAATGCAATAATAGAATTAAAATGGAGTTGTTTAAATTTGTATGCTTTCTGAATCATGGAAGAAAATGTTTCATGTCCCTTTTTAAAGGGCATATAGAGGTTGTAACTGTGGTTACTGGTGCTAATGTGATATCTGTGTGTGGTTGCAGGTCCTTTGAGCTATCAGTGAAGGATCTAAATGGAAAGAATTACACCATGACTGTGAACAACCTGCTTAAACCGATCACTCCAGAGACCAGCTCTAGGAAGGTAAGTCCATTCATAACCAATTAATTTGTGCTTTCACATCCCACAGTCATTTTTAAAGGGACAGTCTAGTCAAAATTAAACTTTCATTATTCAGATAGGACTTGTAATTTTAATCAACTTTCCAATTTACTTTTATCATCAAATTTTTCTTTTTTCTCTTGGTATTCTTAGTTGAAACTAAACCTAGGCAGACTAATATGGTAATTTCTAAACCCTTGAGGGCTGCCTCTTATCACATGCTTTTAAATTCCTTTTCAACACAAAGAGACAGAAAGTACACGTGGGTCATATAGATAACACTGTGTTCAGGCACAGGGGGTTATTTAAGATTTAGCACAAAACAATGCTAAATTTAAAACAATAGATAATAAACAGTCAGTCATGTGATCAGGGGGCTGGAAGAAGGTTCCTAGATACAAGGTAATCATCGAGGTAAAAGTGTATTGATATAACTGTGTTGGTTATGCAAAACTGGGGAATGGGTAATAGAGGGATTATCTATCTTTTAAGACAATAACAATTCTATTGTAGACTGTCCCTTTAAGATTGGGTACTATAAATGCAAAATGGACCAAAAGTTTAAAAAAAAAAGTTAAAGGAAAAAAATGGTGTAAAACATGCTTAATACATTAAAGGGGCAGGATACCTAAAGTATTCCATGATTGAGATAGACTATATAATTTCACTGTTATCAAACCTTGTTCTTTTTGTATTCTTTGATGAAAAGCATATGTACATTAGGTATGGGTAGAATTTTGGGATTCGGCATTTGTTTGGGAAACAAATGTTAAATATGGCTACGGGAAGCAGCATTCAGCTCTCTCCGGCTCCTGGTATTAACAGTGTGGAAGAGCAACACCCACTGATCCGTGTAAATCCAAACCTTTGTGTGTTGCACTTTCACGTTGATATCCGGTGCTGAAACAAGCTGAATGCTGTTGCCTGTGGCCATGTTTGAGATTCATTTACCAAACTAATGCTGAATCCTGCAATTTTGCTCATGCCTAATATACATATCCTTGACTGCAGCAATGCACCACTAGCTGGTGATTGGTGGCTCCTGTCATGAGCCACCGGATGTGTTTAGCTAATTTCCAATAGTGCATTGGGAACATTTTCATTTTGCACTTTTTTGTCCCTTTAATAAGGGTAACATATTGGCTGATTATTTCAACATAAAGTTTCTTTTCCATTTGTAATGTTGGGAACAGCAGTGACGGGTAAAACTAAATCTATAAAACCCAGTTCCACCTTTATTCTATCCCTTAAAACTAATTGTCTAATTATTGGCCTATTTGAATTAATATTTTAGATGCAGATCAAGTTTGTTGCAAAAATTTATTAAAATGGTCTTACAGATACGTTATTAAAACAACCATTCAATCTATATAGCCCTAAACTTCCATTCAATATCATATAACAATATTCTCCTGTAAAAATTATATCAAAAATCCTAAACACATTAAAAACTGTCAAAAAATTCTGTAAAAATGATAGTAGAAATGTCAATGTAAATACAATATTTTGCTCCTTTTCAAACTTCTAAACCTCAATATATAAAACATTGGCAAAAAACTCCTGTACTTTGATCAACTATATTACTCAGTCTTTACTCAGTCTATATCATTGCCATTCTGCATAAAGACAGCTCTGACCATTTGAGCAAAGTACAGGAGTTTTTTGCCAAGGTTTTATATATTGAGGTTTAGAAGTTTGAAAAGGAGCAAAATATTGTATTTACATTGACATTTCTACTATCATTTTACAGAATTTTTTGACAGTTTTTAATGTGTTTAGGATTTTTGATATAATTTTTACAGGAGAATATTGTTATATGATATTGAATGGTGAACGGAAGTTTTAGGGCTATATAGATTGAATGGTTGTTTTAATAACTTTAACGTATCTGTAAGACCATTTTAATACATTTTTGCAACAAACTTGATCTGCATCTAGAATATTAATTCAAATAGGCCAATTATTAGAAAATTAGTTTTAAGGGATAGAATAAAGGTGGAACTGGGTTTTATATTTTCACATACATAAGATTTCACGTGGAATTTTATTTTATTTGAGTAACCCACAGCTTACTTTAGCGCCATCTAAACCCATTAATTGTATAGTCATTTGTTATTCTACTACTTAGGAAGAAGGTAGTATTATTAGATTGGCAAGTGGGGAAAGTCCAGCGCTTCACTTCAAAGCAATTTTGTAAAACTAAATCTATGCCACGCTCTTGATCCATGCTTTTGCTTAATCTTTTTATTTTAAGACCTAAATAATTTAAACAGTGTATTAGAAACTTTCAAATACGTGTGTGTGTGTCTATCTTTCTTTCTTTTTTTTCTTTCTTTCTCTTTCTTTCTCTCTTTCTCTCTTTCTCTCTCTCTTTCTCTTTCGCTCTCTCTCTTTCGCTCTCTCTTTCTTTTTTGCTTTCTCTTTCTTTTTCGCTTTCTCTTTCTTTTTCTCGCTCTCGCTCTCTCTGTCTCGCTCTTTCTTTTTCGCTCTCTCTGTCTCGCTCTTTCTTTTTCGCTCTCTCGCTCTCTCTGTCTCGCTCTTTCTTTTTCTTTTTCGCGCTCTCGCTCTCTGTCTCGCTCTTTTTCTTTTTCGCGCTCTCGCTCTCTCTGTCTCGCTCTTTCTTTTTCGCTCTCGCTCTCTCTGTCTCGCTTTTTCTTTTTCGCTCTCTCTCTCTCTCGCTCTCTCTCTCTCTCGCTTTTTCTTTTTCGCTCGCTCTCTCTCGCTCTCTCTGTCTCGCTTTTTCTTTTTCGCTCTCTCTCGCGCTCGCTCTCTCTCGCTCTCTCTCTCTCGCTCTTTCTTTTTCGCTCTCTCTCGCTCTCTCTGTCTCGCTCTTTCTTTTTCGCTCTCTCGCTCTCGCTCTCTCTCGCTCTCTCTGTCTCGCTTTTTCTTTTTCGCTCTCTCTCTCTGTCTCTTCCTTGCATTTTCATTTACTGCGCCCTTGAATGCTACCTGAGTCTCCTGTGCATTACTTTTTACTAAATATAAAAAAAGAGAGATGCACTCAGCTGAGACAGAACAAAAGCTGGAAAAACTTCCGTGCCTGTTCATTTTCAGTGCCACTCAAGGTGCATACTCCCTTTTTTTTTTTTTTTTTTTTTTTAAAAAAAGAGACTGCACCCTGAGGGGCACTGGCCTTGTGGACAAGCACAGAAGTTTTTCTAGCTATTGTTCTGTCTCAGTGAGTGCGTCTCTCTATTTTCTTGATTTTATGTAAGTTACTCTTAGGTCTCCCTAAGAGTAAAAGGGGGAAACCAGACGTTGGACTCCTTGCACACATGCCCTAGAGATATGCAACTGCACCTCAATTACGAGTCCCAAGAGAGGCGGAAAAGTACGTCTGGGGTTTGTTGTTTGTCTTGTTCAGAGAAGAATTGCCTGGTATTTCGGTGCTGGACTGTCATTGGGCAGGATCAGACTGACATGCTACAGGATATTTTTTCGCTGTGAAAAGTCATAGTGTGCAAAAAGAGTCTGCACCCTGAGTGGCACTGGCCTTGTGGACAAACAGACGTTTTTCTAGCTATTGTTCTGTCTCAGTGAGTGCGCAACTCTATTTTCTTGATTTTACTTTTTACTAACATTATGACCATAGCCAGCCTTGGTGACTGCAGACTCAAACCCAGAAGGCTCCTACAAATAATACAAATTGTGGGTGGAGTTTGGCTATTGAAAAATTATTTTAGTAAAAAGGATGTTTTTAAAATATATATATATATTTCTGTTGTGTTGAGATATATATATTTACTGTCTTTTTAAGAAGGTATGGGCGAGCAATCAGCTGGCACAATTTAAGAATACACCCCCTTCTCTCACACAATTTATCTTTCACTCTAAAATGATCAGTCCTGGGTGACTGATAGAGGTTAGGACTTTATAACCACTGCTTTTTAAATTGCGGCCGCAGGCTTGCATGTGATTTTCTGCATTTATGTAACTCGCTGTAACACTTATATTTTTTTTTCCCTCTCTGGGGTAGGTGAAGACAGACACTGTACTGATCATGTGCAGGAAAAAAGCAGAACAGAAGTGGGAATTTCTTACACAAGTTGAGAAGCAAACCAAGGAGAAAGAGTAAGTGTTAAAAATTAGATTTTTGTGATGTCATCTTAATGAATTTAAGATCTATAACCACAGCAGCCATGCACCATCTTACATAAATATATTAAGGATATATTGTGTCAGTTAATGCAGTCATTTGATTTTAGTTGTTTTTGACTTGTAAAATACCCTAGCTGACCACCACCTTTATAGCTAGGGCTGGAAAATTCCACTAGTTCACTAGTCCTGGACATGTTAGAAATGCGGGGTTTTCATATCATTTTTTTTTTTTTTTTTTTTTTTTTTTTTTTTAAATAATTTTTTTATTGAGGTAGCAATGGCATACATAAACATATACTCATTATACAATGGCAACACACCTATATACATACAGGAAGTATTTGCATATCAAACAAGAAGGTGTGCCCTAGGAGTAACAAGTAGATCTGGGTCTGAAGGGACAGAGTTATATGGCCATAAGCGGCACCTCTTTTTATATATCAACAATAAAACTTGGGATACAAACACAAACATCTTAACAAATATTAGATATGAGACCTGTCTGACCTGTGGGAAGTCCCGAAGAGAAATGTAGGTCTTTCAGTATCCTCATTATAGGCATCAGGATATGGGGTGTACAGCGAGAGGGGCGGATCCAGTACCAGACAGAACTCCCCACCCCCCCATAGCAAAGGGAAGCATGAAAAACACATAAATAACAATAACACAAAGAAAGCTTGTACAGAAAGAATATCCTATGCTGCCCAAGGCTAAGTTATATCTATTTAAATTAGGCCCAGTCACTTTACAACCTCCTTTTCATATTATGGCCTCTCTCAGACCTTAGACGGCTGTTTTACAGAATTTGGGAGGTTCCAGTTATTTCAACATGTTAAGTTTATTTAGCCCTATAGTTACACTTTAGGGCACTCCATTACTTGGGCATATATGTTAATACGATATTTTTGCAATCCCCAAGGGTATCCATAGCACAAGCTGGTTGACAACACTAGATCGGCTAGTAAGTGTTTAACATCTCTCACCTGAAGTTCCCAACCTTAGACAAATACAAATGCGGGGGGGGGGGGGGGTGGACCGCAAGATAAATGGAAAAGCAAAATGAGATGAGCGACTAGCAGCATAATGTCATATTTCTACATTAATTATGTGTGCACATATTTAGGTACATATACAAGTGTTCTAATCGCAAACTGCTGGCACACATACAGAGGGCCCAACCATACCTATCAATAACTTTCAGTTACATATAATGCAATAAGTCACCTATGTCTGGGGAAGGGATCAAAGCAAATAAATCCACTGTTCAAGATATAGAGTAGTGCATTAATCTAAATACTATAAAAGGTACAATATAGCAGAGCAGCAATCCCACCTTACTATATATAACTATATATATATATATATATATATATATATATATATATATATATATATATATATATATATATATATATATATATATATATATATATATACGCATACATATACCCCCTTATAGGTGTAAATCTACCTTTTGGACCTCTGCATACATAAAAACATTCCAGTAACGTGCAGTTCACTGTGTTAACCTAGAGGGCAGGCAGTAAGTTACAGGCTACCTATACATAGAGTAGATACTTAATAGGATAGACATCACATTGTATAGGGATCCTATCCTGGAGAGTATAGCTGCCCTAGACTAGCCTGGATATTGCAGACAATCAGGTACATAGCAGATGTCCAAAAATAAATAAATAAAATAATATGAATATATACAGTGCTTCTCTAGGGGAATATATATTGTGGCAGGTATAAGAACATATTGCAAATCTATACCTCAGGCCCTAGGGCCATCATAGTTAACCGCAATAATCTGAACAGAAGGTAATGCTGCTATTCCAACATGTATGACTGCCTATATATAGAGATAAAATAAATAAAAAGTTAATAGTAATTTGGAAGTGCAGTCCAATGGCAAAGTCACAGTCTTAACCGATTCCCTGTTTACATTTCTCAAGTGTTAAGGGTCGTTGTCTCCCACTATGCAATACAGAGTCCCTGGGGCCGTTAAAGTATGCACATTTGCGTACAAGTCTGGTACATCGATTTCGCCCTTCCTCAAACAGCAGGTCCCACAGAACGGAATACTCCATATGGGTCAAATAGTAAAAGGGTTGATCTTTGGCGCTTACGTTGTAACACTGAAAGGTTCCAGCTATTCCCAGGGAGAGCCCATCCGTCGCGACTAGGCAGGTCTGTGGAAGTGGAGCTGCCGGATGACCAATCTCAGACCCGGAGACCTCCTCAGGTCGACCACTCTGCTCGGCACTCTTCTGGACTTTGGGGCTCTCCTGCCAGTCAGAAAAATTATCACCAACTCCCTGTGGAGGGCCGGCCGCATCCCCCCAAACAGGGGCTAAGGTGTGTTGTATGTGTCTCTCATGGACCCCCATTAGCAGACAGCCAGGATTCTCCTCCCCAAGGGACTCAGTCCCGTATAGCTGCATGGTTTCTTCCTGCGTGGTGAGCTCTGTGGTCATTACTGCTCCAAGCTCCAGGGACGTCTCCCCGGAACATGCGCTCTCTATGCGGGCCAGGAGGCGGTCAAACCTGTGGCACATCTGCCGTTCCAGCTGAAGCATTAAAGCTTGTATAGTTATGTAGGCTTCTTCCATCTTTAAAATATGCCTCATCTGTCAAGGTACTTCCCTATTTCAGCTTTCAACTCCCATGCACCATCATCTTTGAGAGTTCTCTAGGCCGTTGACATTAGTATGACCGCTCTATAAGTTTGCAGCCACATGGTCACGCCGTTTTCTCCTCCAGTGATTAGTCGCTATCTGGAGTAATGGTGTAGGCAATTTTTATATTATTCCGCTCTGCGTCACTACTTAAATGTCCCCATTTTCGTGGATCCTCAGGTTCAGATTAAGCAGGTAGTCTGTTCAATAGTTTTCCCTGTACACAGAGCTCTAAGCCAGCACGTCCATCTTGGAGTGCTGCTAGGCTCCGCCCCCCCTTCATATCTTTTTAATATTGAGTAGACTAGTATTTTCTTTTCTTGTGAACAAGTAACGTTTCTCCCCTGACTAGTAAACTATAGAGAGATTTTCCCTATATATAGAGCAATAATTATCACTTATTTCTAAAACCCCTACACATTCTAAACAGTGACCTATAAGAACTGTGATTTCTTTCCTATGGCATGGAGAGTCCACGACGTCATTCCAATTACTAATGGGATATTCAACTCCTGGCCAGCAGGAGGAGGCAGAGAGCACCCCAGCAGAGCTGTTAAGTGTCACTTCCCTTACCCATAACCCTCAGTCATTCTTTGCCTCTGTGCTGGGAGGACGGCGAAGATGAGTGTCTGAGAAGATTAATCCTTTTAATGGGTACTTTCCCTGCAAGCAAGGATTGGGGTCTGGCTCAGTCCATGTCAATCTCTTTTGTAAGAGTAATGGTGGCCTTTAGCAGTTAGAAGTAAAGCAAGGACCACCTCATCACCTAACACACTTTCTACCCCTTTGCAAAAAGCCGGAGTTAGTAACTCTGTTCTTTCTTTGTCTACAGGTCCATGATAGAGAGTGGAGTATCTATCACACCCTTGTAGCTGTCTCTCTGCCTGGCAGCAGGATCCTCATGTAATTGCTTTTTCCTTCTAGGTACTGAAGCTTTGCACTTTAAGGGGGTTAAATCCTCTATTGGATCATTTGGGACTTGGTTTATCCTTTTTTATTAAGGGTACAAATAATGGGCAGTCTGCAGGCTTATTTGTATGTGTTAATCTAATTTATGAAGGCGATTTAGGGGTTAATCCCCCCCCCTGTTTTGAGAATTAGTATTTCTCATGAGTGGCTGAAGGGTTTTTAAGAAGGTTTAGATTTCCCTCCTTTTATCTGCTCAGAATTCATGTGCGGGAGCTAGAGAATAGGACTTTATTAATTTTGAGTGTGTTTAAGATACGCATGCTCTTTACTTTGGCACAGTTTCTTCTCTGCTGATCATATGACTCTCCGCTCTTCCGGCTACTACACTGAGAGGAGGTTTTTGTCCACCTGTGAAAATTTCTCTTGACGGCTTTGCGCTTGACAATCAGATCGTCTTGGAAGCAGGAATTTCTGACACCTGCTGGGAAGTACTCCTTAAACGATCTAGTGGCAGGTCCAGTTATGGTAGGACACCTCAGACTGAGGGTTAGTGGTGCCTGTATTTTTATCTGTAGTGAGTGTTTTTAGAGATAATCGCTCTCAGGATTTCCTCTGCAGATTCTAAAAAAAAAATTCCTCACAGTGACCTGCCAGTTTTATTAAACTTTTCTCCTGTTAAGTGTAGTCAGTCCACGGGTCATCCATTACTTATGGGATTATATCTCCTCCCTAACAGGAAGTGCAAGAGGATCACCCAAGCAGAGCTGCTATATAGCTCCTCCCCTCTACGTCATACCCAGTCATTCTCTTGCACCTAACTAATAGATAGGACGTGTGAGAGGACTGTGGTTATTAAAATTAGTTTTTATATCTTCAATCAAAAGTTTGTTATTTTAAACAGCACCGGAGTGTGTTGTTTTTTCTCAGGCAGCATTAGAAGAAGAATCTACCTGAGTTTATGTATGATCTTAGCGGTCGTAACTAAGATCCATTTGCTGTTCTCGGCCATTCTGAGGAGTGAGGTAACTTCAGAACAGGGGACAGCGGGCAGGGTTCACCTGCAAGGAGGTATGTTGCAGTATATTATTTTCTAAGGAATGGAATTGACTGAGAAAATACTGCTAATACCCATATAATGTAAGTGCAGCCTTAAATGCAGTAGTAGCGACTGGTATCAGGCTGATATGTATGTTTGTTACACTGAGGTATTTCTGGGGAATGGAACTTCACTAAGAAAATACTGTATACATTTAACTTATATTTGAGCCCCCACTGCAGTGAAAGCGACTAGCAGCAGGCTTATTAGTATCATTTCATAATTTTATTTTAAAACGTTTTACTGGCATGTTAATCGTTTTTCTCTGAGGTACTTGGTGATAAAAATTTTGGGCATTATTTTTCCACATGGCTGTCGTTTTATTTATGAATAAATTCAGTTTACTGAGCTTCCCCACTGTTATAATATGAGTGGGAGGGGCCTATTTTGGCGCTTTCTTGCGCAGTAAGAATTCACTCAGTCTTCCTATTCCTTCCTCCATGATCCAGGACGTCTCTACAGAGCCCAGGGGTCTCCAAAACTAGTTTTGAGGGAGGTAATCACTCACAGCAGACCTGTGAGACTGTGCTTTTGACTGTGACAAAAACGTTTATATTCTGTTATCCGTTTTTTGGGTATTAAGGGGTTAATCATCCATTTGCTGGTGGGTGCAATCCTTAGCTAACTTAATGCATTTACTGTGAAAATTTGGTTGCTATACAAATTTGGTTCATTGTAATTTCAACTGTGACAGTTTATTGGTGCTTCTTAAAGGCACAGTAACGTTTTTTATATTGCTTGTAAATTTATTTCAAAAGTATTTTCCAAGCTTGCTAGTTTCATTACTAGTCTGTTAAACATGTCTGACACAGAGGAAACTCTTTGTGCAATATGTTTAAAGGCCAATGTGGAGCCCAATAGAAATTTGTGTACTAATTGCATTGATGCTACTTTAAATAAAAGTGTACATGTAAAGAAAATTTCACCAGACAACGAGGGGGAAGTTATGCCGACTAACTCTCCTCACGTGTCAGTATCTTCGTCTCCCGCTCAGGAGGTGCGTGATATTGTGGCGCCAAGTACATCAGGGCGGCCCATACAAATCACTTTGCAAGACATGGCTAATGTTATGACTGAAGTATTATCTAAATTGCCAGAAATTAGGGGTAAACGCGACCACTCTGGGGTGAGAACAGAGTGCGCTGATAATATTAGAGCCATGTCTGATACTGCGTCACATTTTGCAGAACATGAGGACGGAGAGCTTCATTCTGTGGGTGACGGATCTGATCCAAGTAAGCTGGATTCAGACATTTCAAATTTTAAATTTAAGCTTGAGAACCTCCGTGTATTGCTAGGGGAGGTATTGGCGGCTCTGAATGATTGTAACACGGTTGCAATTCCAGAGAAGATGTGTAGGCTGGATAAATATTTTGCGGTACTGACGTTTTTCCTATTCCTAAAAGGCTTACAGAAATTATTAACAAGGAGTGGGATAGACCTGGTGTGCCCTTTTCTCCCCCTCCTATATTTAGAAAAATGTTTCCAATAGACGCCACCACACGGGACTTATGGCAGACGGTCCCTAAGGTGGAGGGAGCAGTTTCTACTCTGGCTAAACGCACCACTATCCCGGTGGAGGATAGCTGTGCTTTTTCAGATCCAATGGATAAAAAGTTAGAGGGTTACCTTAAGAAAATGTTTGTTCAACAAGGTTTTATATTACAACCCCTTGCATGCATTGCGCCTGTCACGGCTGCGGCGGCATTCTGGTTTGAGTCTCTGGAAGAGACCATTAACTCGGTTTACATTGGATGAGATTACAGACAAGCTTAGAGTGCTTAAGCTAGCCAATTCATTTATTTCCGATGCCGTAGTACACTTAATTACGGCTAAGAATTCAGGATTCGCCATTCAAGCGTGCAGAGCGCTGTGGCTTAAATCTTGGTCAGCCGATGTGACCTCTAAATCTAAATTGCTTAACATACCTTTCAAAGGGCAGACATTATTCGGGCCCGGTTTGAAAGAAATTATCGCTGACATTACTGGAGGTAAGGGTCATGCCCTGCCTCAAGACAGAGCCAAACCAAGGGCTAGACAGTCTAATTTTCATGCCTTTCGTAACTTCAAGGCAGAAGCAGCATCAACTTCCTCAGCTCCAAAGCAGGAAGGAACTGTTGCTCGCTACAGACAGGGCTGGAAACCTAACCAGTCCTGGAACAAGGGCAAGCAGGCCAGAAAACCTGCTGCTGCCCCTAAGACAGCATGAAGTGAGGGCCCCCGATCCGGAAACGGATCTAGTGGGGGGCAGACTTTCTCTCTTCGCCCAGGCTTGGGCAAGAGATGTCCAGGATCCCTGGGCGTTAGAGATCATATCTCAGGGATATCTTCTGGACTTCAAAGCTTCTCCTCCAAAAGGGAGATTTCATCTTTCAAGGCTGTCAGCAAACCAGCTAAAGAGAGAAGCGTTTCTACGCTGTGTACAAGACCTTTTACTAATGGGAGTGATCCATCCAGTTCCGCGGTCGGAACACGGACAAGGGTTTTACTCAAATCTGTTTGTGGTTCCCAAAAAAGAGGGAACCTTCAGACCAATCTTGGACTTAAAGATCCTAAACAAATTCCTAAGAGTTCCATCGTTCAAAATTGAAACTATTCGGACAATCTTACCTATGATCCAAAGGGGTCAATACATGACCACAGTGGATTTAAAGGATGCGTACCTTCACATACCGATTCACAAGGATCATTATCGGTACCTAAGGTTTGCCTTCCTAGACAGGCATTACCAATTTGTAGCTCTTCCCTTCGGGTTAGCCACAGCTCCAAGAATCTTTACAAAGGTTCTGGGCTCTCTTCTGGCAGTACTAAGAACGCAAGGAATTTCGGTAGCTCCGTACCTAGACGACATTCTGATACAAGCGTCAAGTTTCCAGACTGCCAAGTCTCATACAGAGTTGGTTCTGGCATTTCTAAGGTCGCATGGGTGGAAGGCGAACGTAGAAAAGAGTTCTCTATTGCCACTAACAAGAGTTCCCTTCTTGGGGACTCTTATAGATTCTGTAGAAATGAGAATTTACCTGACAGAAGACAGGTTAACAAAACTTCTAAATGCTTGCCGTGTCCTTCATTCCATTCAACACCCGTCAGTGGCTCAATGCATGGAGGTAATCGGCTTAATGGTAGCGGCAATGGACATAGTACCTTTTGCACGCCTGCATCTCAGACCACTACAATTGTGCATGCTAAGTCAGTGGAATGGGGAATACTCAGATTTGTCCCCTATGCTGAATCTGGATCAAGAGACCAGAGATTCTCTTCTATGGTGGCTTTCTCGGCCACATCTGTCCAGGGGGATGCCCTTCAGCAGGCCAGACTGGACAATTGTAACAACAGACGCCAGCCTACTAGGTTGGGGCGCTGTCTGGAATTCCCTGAAGGCTCAGGGATCATGGACTCAGGAGGAGAGTCTCCTTCCAATAAACATTCTGGAATTGAGAGCAGTTCTCAATGCTCTTCTGGCTTGGCCTCAGCTAGCAACTCTGAGGTTCATCAGGTTTCAGTCGGACAACATCACGACTGTGGCTTACATCAACCATCAGGGAGGGACAAGGAGTTCCCTAGCGATGATGGAAGTCTCAAAGATAATTCGCTGGGCAGAGTCTCACTCTTGCCACCTGTCAGCGATCCACATCCCAGGCGTGGAGAACTGGGAGGCGGATTTCCTAAGTCGCCAGACTTTTCATCCGGGGGAGTGGGAACTTCAACCGGAGGTATTTGCACAACTGCTTCGGCGTTGGGGCAAACCAGATCTGGATCTCATGGCGTCTCGCCAGAACGCCAAGCTTCCTTGTTACAGATCAGATCCAGGGACCCAGAAGCGGTTCTGATAGATGCTCTGACAGCACCTTGGGTCTTCAACATGGCTTATGTGTTTCCACCCTTCCCGATACTTCCTCGACTGATTGCCAGGATCAAACAGGAGAGAGCATCGGTGATTCTAATAGCGCCTGCGTGGCCACGCAGGACCTGGTATGCAGATCTAGTGGACATGTCGTCCTGTCCACCATGGTCTCTGCCTCTGAGACAGGACCTTCTGGTTCAGGGTCCTTTCAAACATCCAAATCTAATTTCTCTGAGGCTGACTGCATGGAGATTGAACGCTTGATTCTATCAAAGCGTGGATTCTCAGAGTCAGTGATTGATACCTTAATACAGGCTAGGAAACCTGTTACCAGGAAAATTTACCATAAAATATGGCGTAAATACTTACATTGGTGCGAATCCAAGAGTTACTCATGGAGTAAGTTTAGGATTCCTAGGATATTGTCTTTTCTACAAGAAGGCTTAGAAAAGGGTTTATCTGCTAGTTCGTTAAAGGGACAGATCTCAGCTCTGTCCATTCTTTTACACAAGCGTCTGTCAGAAGTTCCAGACGTTCAGGCTTTTTGTCAGGCTTTGGCCAGGATTAAGCCTGTGTTTAAAACTGTTGCTCCGCC
The DNA here is from genome assembly GCF_027579735.1 of Bombina bombina. Taxonomy (NCBI): domain Eukaryota; kingdom Metazoa; phylum Chordata; class Amphibia; order Anura; family Bombinatoridae; genus Bombina; species Bombina bombina. The sequence goes on from NC_069508.1 coordinate 101,334,075, forward strand.
ATGGAGCTTAAACTTAGTTCTTAACGTTTTACAGGGTGTTCCGTTTGAACCCCTTCATTCCATTGATATCAAGCTGTTATCTTGGAAAGTTCTGTTTCTAATGGCTATTTCCTCGGCTCGAAGAGTCTGAGTTATCAGCCTTACATTGTGATTCCCCTTATCTGTTTTTTCATTCAGACAAGGTAGTTCTGCGTACTAAACCTGGGTTCTTACCTAAGGTAGTCACTAACAAGAATATCAATCAAGAGATTGTTGTTCCTTCTTTGTGCCCTAATCCTTCCTCAAAGAAGGAACGACTTCTGCACAATCTGGACGTTGTCCGTGCCTGAAAATTCTAATTGATGGCAACTAAAGATTTTCGACAAACTTCTTCCCTGTTTGTCGTTTATTCGGGACAGAGGAGAGGTCAAAAGGCTTCGGCTACCTCTCTCTCCTTCTGGCTTCGTAGCATAATACGTTTAGCTTATGAGACTGCTGGACAGCAGCCTCCTGAAAGAATTACAGCTCATTCTACCAGAGCTGTGGCTTCCACTTGGGCCTTTAAAAATGAGGCCTCTGTTGAACAGATTTGCAAGGCTGCAACTTGGTCTTCACTTCACACCTTTTCAAAATTTTACAAATTTGACACTTTTGCTTCTTCGGAGGCTGTTTTTGGGAGAAAGGTTCTTCAGGCCGTGATTCCTTCCGTGTAAAGGTCCTGCCTGTCCCTCCCGTCATCCGTGTACTTTTAGCTTTGGTATTGGTATCCCATAAGTAATGGATGACCCGTGGACTGACTACACTTAACAGGAGAAAACATAATTTATGCTTACCTGATAAATTCCTTTCTCCTGTAGTGTAGTCAGTCCACGGCCCGCCCTGTTTTTACGGCAGGTCTAAATTTTAAATTAAACTCCAGTCACCACTGCACCCTATAGTTTCTCCTTTCTCGTTTGGTTTCGGTCGAATGACTGGGTATGACGTAGAGGGGAGGAGCTATATAGCAGCTCTGCTTGGGTGATCCTCTTGCACTTCCTGTTAGGGAGGAGATATAATCCCATAAGTAATGGATGACCCGTGGACTGACTACACTACAGGAGAAAGGAATTTATCAGGTAAGCATAAATTATGTTTTTTCAAATTTTCTCATTTTGATTATTAGTGCGATCTGTTCAGTTATGGACACAGAACAGGATGCTTCTATTTCTTTGGACAAATGCTTACTATGCTCAGAGGCTAAAATTGTCCTACCTATGCAATCCTGTTCCTCATGTCTAGCTGAAACTTTAAAATTTAAAGAGAAGCTACTCCCTTCTGAGCCACATGTCTTTCAGGATATGCCTCAGCTTTCTCCTCAAACTTCCCAAGCCTTAACGGTTTCCCATACAGTGCCTTACAGTTCCTCTCATCCTCCTGGGGGTGTTTATTTGCCTCGAGATTTTGCTGCACAGACTTACTTCGGGTAAGCGTATGAGGAAATCCAAAGCTTTTTCTGCTAGTAAGGTTTCTGACCAAGCTAAATCTACGCTGGTCAACCTTTCCCAAGGGTCTGATGAGGAAGATACTTCAGTAGCCTCTGAAGGTGAGATCTGACATGATGGGGGGAAATTCTGCAGAAGCTGAAGAAGTTAATTTTCGATTTAAACTTGAACACCTCTGTTTACTTCTAAAGGAGGTCCTGGCTAATTTGGACGACTGACTCTTCTGTCGCTGTCAACCCTAAAAAAAAATCTAGTAAACTCAATAGATATGATGTCCCTTCTTCCGTGGAAGTATTTCCAGTTCCAGACTGTATGTAAGGAGATTATAGCTCAGTAATGGGATAAGCCAGGGATTCCTTTTTCCCGTTCTATTTTTAAAAAGATGTTTCCTGGTGCTGACTTGCTTTGTGGCGCACTGTGCCTAAGGTGAAAGGAGCTATCTCTACTCTAGCCAAAATAACTACTATTCCTATAGAGAATAGCTGTTCTTTCAAGGATCCCATGGATAAGAAGCTTACTTAAAGAAGATGTACATTCATCAGTGATTACAGTGGCAACCTGCTGCAAGTATTGCTATGGTTGCAGGTGCAACATCTTATTGGTGCAATGCCTTGTCTGAACTGTTTTTAGAAGAGACTTCTATAGAGGAGATCCAAGATAGGATCAAGGCTCTTAAACTGGCCAATAATTTTATTTCTGATGCCAACATGCAGGTCATTAGACGGGGAGCCAAGATGTCTAGCTTTGCTGTTCTAGCTCGCAGGGCTTTGTGGCTAAAGTCTTGGACAGCTGATGTAACGTCCAAGCTACTATCTTTACCTTATAAGGGTAAGACTCTAATTGGTCCTGGTTTGGCGGAGATAATTTCCGAGATTACAGGCGGAAAGGGGTCTTTCCTGCCTCAGGACAAGAAGAATAGACCTAAGGTTTACCAAAATTCTAATTTTCGTTCCTTTCGTAACTTCAAAGGACAGAAGCCAGAGCAGTTCAAGACCTCCTGGAGGTCCAGCCAGCCTTGGAATTAGGGAAAGCAATCCAAAAAGCCTTCATCTGATACTAAATCAGCATGAAGGGTCTGCCCCCGGTCCAGTTTTGGATCAAGTGGGGGACAGGCTTTCTCTTTTTCGACAAGCTTGGACACGCAATGTGCCAGATCCTTGGGCTGTGGACATAGTATCCCAGGGTTACAGAATAGGATTCAAGACTTGTCTTCCCAGGGGCAGATTCATCCTCTCAAGATTATCTGCAGACCAGGTAAAAAGAGAGGCCTTCTTAAACTGCGATCAGGACCTTTCCTCCCTGGGAGTGATTGTTCCATTCCCTGTAAGGGAACGAGGGCTAGGATTCTATTAAAATATTTTTGTAGTTCCCAAAAAGGAAGGGAACCTTTCATCCCATTTTAGACTTAAAATGTCTCAACAAATTCCTCAGAGTTCCGTCCTTCAAAATGGAGACCATTAATCCATTCTTCTCTTGGTCCAGGAGGGTCAGTTTATGACAACCGTAGACCTGAAGAATGCGTATCTTCATGTTCCCATTCACAGGGATCATCAGTTTCTGAGGTTTGCTTTTCTGGACACACATTTCCAGTGTGTTGCACTTCTGTTTGGCCTTGCAACGGCTCCCAGAATATTCACAAAGGTTCTTGGGGCTCTTTTGGCAGTGGTTAGATCTCAGGGAATTGCAGTAGTGCCTTACCTAGACAACCTCTTGGTTCATGCGTCATCTTTTCAACTAGCAGAATCTCATACAGAGATGTTGTTGCCTTTTCTACGTTCCCACAGGTGGAATGTGAATCTGGAAAAGAGTTCCCTTGTTCCAGCTATGAGGGTGTTTTTTTTTTTGTTTGTTTGTTTTTTTTGGGACAGTTATAGATTCCCTGTCCAAAATTCTTGCTTTTATGTCCCTCTTCAGTCTACTTTTCGTCATCAGTGGCTCAATGCATGGAGGTAATTGGTCTGATGGTTGCTTATATGTACATCATTCCTTTTGCTCGGTTCCATCTGAGACCTCTGCAACTGCATGCTCAGTCAATGTAACGGAGACCATTCAGATTTTTGCTGAGGATAGATCTGGATAGACTCTCTCTCGTGGTGGGTTGTGCAGTACCATCTGTCTCGGGGTACATGTTTCCTGAGACTTTACTTTGTGATTGTAACCACGGATGCCAGCCTGTTAGGCTGGGGAACATTTTGGTGCTCTTTTAAAGCTCAAGGTCTGTGGATTCGGGAGGAGTCTGCTCTTCCCATAAACATCTTGGAGTTGAGAGCAATTTTTAATGCCTTTTAGTCCGGTTTTTATCAGATTCCAGTCGGACAACATCACCTCAGTGTCTTGCATCAATCACCAGGGCGGAACCCAGAGTTCCCTAGCTATCAAGGAGGTGACTTGCATTCTCCAGTGGGTGGAAGCTCACGATTGTCTCCTATCTTCCATCCACATCCTAGGGGTGGACAACTGGAAGGCGGATTTTCTGAGCAGACAGACCTTTCATCCCGTGAAGTGGGCTCTCCATCTGGAAGTGTTTTCCAGGATAACCCTCAAGTGTTGGGTTCCAGAGTTGGATCTGATGGCGTCTCGTCAAAACGCCAAGCTTCCAAAGTACGGTTCAAGGTCAAGAGATCCTCAAGCCGCTCTGATAGAAGCTTGATAAATGGGCCCCCCTGTATCAAGCACCCTTACCCACACAGATTATAACAGGAAATAACAGATCTAGAAAATTGCATACAAAAATAAATATTTTTTTTTAAAATAAATATCATACATCTAAAAAGAGAGTAAATGCAGGGTACCCCATCATAGGTTAAGGCTCAAAATATATTATGATATTGTATAGAGCAAAAGTTGTGATGCACCAAAAAGCTAGACAAGCATGCTAGTCAGAAAAGCGGTCCCAAGCAGTAGAAGGGTCATGCATGAAGCTGGATCTTTTTAGATGTTACATTTATTAATATATTTGTAATTTTGTATGCAATTTTCTTGCTTCTGTTATTTCCTGTTATTTCCTGTTATACCCTGTATAGGTAAGGGTACTTGATACATAGACTTTAAGACCACATGCATTTGGTGTGATCATCTTTCTGTTTTACTTGTGCATATAAAAAGTTTATACTTACCTGATAAATTTCTTTCTTTCCGGGAATGGAGAGTCCACGACCCCACCCTTATTTAAACAAATTTGACAGGTTTTTTTTCTTTTTTATGACACGATGAGTCCACGGATTATCTCAATTACTAATGGGATATTCACCTCCTAGTCAGCAGGAGGAGGCAAAGAGCACCACAGCAGAGCTATTAAATAGCTCCTCCCTTCCCTCCCACAGTCATTCTCTTTGCCTGCGTTAGTGATAGGATGTGGCAAAGTGAGGTGTTAGAATATATTCTAAAATCAAGAGTTTGTTATTTTTAAAGTGGTGCCAGAGTGTGCTGCTTTGTCCTAGGGTATAGCCGTAGTCCATATCAGTCTCTACAGTAGAGCTTTGGTGGCTTTAGAGTAATGGGAACTTGTGGGACATAATTCTCACTGCGCCTCCCATATTTAATACTGCCCTACCTTTCTATAGTCTGAGGGATATGACTCAGTCTTTATTTTTCTGCAGGTCCATGTGAGGAAGAGGACCTCTCAAACCTGTAACTGCCTTGCTGTCAGGCAGTATCAAGAGGTAAGTGCTTTTTCTTTTTCTGGGGGCACAAGACAGAGCTCAGAACAAGAGGGGCACACACTTCTACCCTTTCACAGTTAAAGGAGCTTCACAGTAAGGGGGCACTTTATTTGTTGGGCACTATCTCCCATGGTACAGAGGGAGTGCTAGACAGCTTTATGTGGGCCACTGGAGGGCTGGTATGAGCGCTGGGGTGCTACTGTCATGTTATATTGGACTGTACCCTTTTTATTTTACATTGCAGCTGACAGTCTGCAGGGTTTTTACTTTTAGGTGGTTATACTTCGTGTGTTGGTGCTTTTTGGGGTTAATATTTCCCCGGGAGAAGACATTTGGTTTAGGTCACGCCCACGATGGGCGGTCCTTCCTTTCCTGCACGTGCCCTTCGGCTTGCGTCCTACAGGAACTCAGTTCAGGCAGCAAGAAAGAAAGCTCCGGTCTGTGTCTGCTAGGAACGCATGTTTCTGACTATTTGCATGCGTTCCTAGGACCAGACTGCTTCCGGCGGTTTTTGGCATTTTGGCAAATCTTTCGTTGTGCTGGGGGAACTTCCTGGTTGCCTTGGAGTAAGGTAGGTGCATCAGCAGGGCTGCTGAGGTGTGGAGGTGACTGGGGAATTTACTTTAACTTGTTTTGTGTAAATTACAGTGCGCAGTAAAATTTGCGCTTTTAACATTTAAAGGGGCAGTATCGTTTTTTTGCACTTTAAAATGTTTTCTTGCATTTAAACTGTTTGTATTAAAATTCTTCTGAGTGTGTACAAGTATGGATCAAGTGACCTTGCAAAATGTTCCTTGCTCTTTGTGTGGCAATGCTTTTGTGGAACCACCAATGCCTTTTTGTCCTATGTGTATTGAGAGGGCTATAAAAAATTCTGAGCCAACTTCTTCTAAGGGGGATGTTGTTCAGGATTCTAATGATGAACATTGTATGCCACAACTTTCTCCTCAAGCACTCCAAGTGTTACCACCCTCACAAGCAGTGCCCTGCGTCTCCTCTAACTACCACTGGGGTTACTTTAAAAAACATTGCATCTCTTATGTCTTCTACCATTTCTGATGCGCTATCTGCTCTTCCCATGTTGCAGGGTAAACGTAAGAGGCAGACAAGTCATTCAGTTAGCGAGGTTTCTGATGCAGTTGTTGCAGTTTCGGAATCTTCCTCTCAGATGTCTGAGGAGGAAGAAGCTGTGGTAGCATCTGACGGAGAGATTTCAGATTCTGAAGGTGTACCTCCTCTCACTGATACTGAGGTGGTATCTTTTAGATTTAAGCTGGAACACCCCCCGTCTATTGCTTAAGGAGGTTTTTAGCTACTTTAGATGATAGC
>NC_069508.1:101340998-101368498 GCF_027579735.1 Bombina bombina
GACTCCACAGTTATGGTTGTCCCTAAGAAGTCCAGTAAGTTGAACAGATATTCGAGGTTCCTTCCTCAACTGATGTTTTTCCGGTTCCTGACCGAGCTTCTGAGATTATTGCTAAGGAGTGGGAGAGACCGGGTATTCCTTTTTCTCCATCTCCTATTTTCAAGAAGATGTTTCCAATAGCCGACTCTATCAAGCAGGCTTGGCAAACTTTAGCCAAGAGAATTACTATCCCCATAGAGGATAGTTGTGCGTTCAAAGATCCTATGGAGAAGAAATTAGAGGCCTGCTCAAGAAGATCTACGTTCACCAGGGTCTGCAATGGCAACCGGCCGTGTGCATTGCTACTGTCACCAGTGCGGCTGCATATTGGTTTGACGCCTTATCTGATGCTCTCATAATGGAGACATCCTTGGAGATTTAAGATAGGATTCAGGCCCTCAAGTTAGCTAATTCCTTTATCACAGACGCTTCCCTTCAAGTTATCAAACTGGGAGCTAAAATATCATCTTTTTTCTATTTTGGCCCGCAGGGCCATATGGCTAAAGCCTTGGTCTGCGGACATCTCCTCTAAGTCAAAGCTTTTAGCCATCCCATATAAGGGGAAGACCTTATTTGGCCCTGGTCTTTTGGAAATTATTTCTGACATCACGGGAGGTAAAGGTCATTTTCTCCCTCAGGATAAGAGAAATAAGACAAAGGGCCGCCAGAGTAATTTTCGTTCCTTTCGTAATTTCAGGGGAAGTTCCTCATCTTCAGTTGTCAACCAAATCAACCTAAGCCGGCGTGGAGATCCAGCCAGCCGTGGAATAACCGAAAACAGGCTAAGAAGCCTACCGTTGAATCCAAGTCAGCATGAAGGTCCTGCCCCCGATCCGGGACCAGATCTGGTAGGGGGCAGACTTTCCTTCTTCATTCAAGCCTGGATGTTCAGGATCCCTGGGCATTAGAAATTGTGTCCAAGGGATACCAGTTGGATTTCAAAAGTTTTCCTCCCAGGGGAAGGTTCCTACTTTCAAGATTGTCTGCAGACCAGACAAAAAGAGAGGCGTTCTTACATTGTGTGAGACCTCGCCGATCTAGGAGTGATTGCTCCCGTTCCCCTACAGGAACAGGGTCAGGGATTTTACTCCAACCTATTTGTGGTTCTAATAAAGGAGGGAACCTTCAGGCCCATTTTAGACCTCAAGAGCCTAAACAAGTTCCTCAGGGTACCGTCTTTCAAGATGGAAACTATACGTTCCATTCTTCCTTTGATCCAGGAGGGTCAATTTATGACAACAGTGGACTTAAAGGACGCGTATTTGCATGTTCCCATTCACAAGAACCATCACAAGTTCCTAAGATTCGCATTTCTGGACAAACACTTTCAGTTTGTGGCTCTTCCTTTTGGTCTTGCCACTGCTCACAGAGTGTTCACAAGGGTTCTGAGGTCTCTGTTAGTGGTACTTCGTTCTCGAGGCATTGCTGTAGCGCCCTATCTGGACGACATTCTAGTCCAGGTGCAGTCCTTCCATCTAGCGGAATCCCACACGAGCGTGGTATTGTCTTTCCTTCGGTCTCACGGGTGGAAGGTCAATTTACAAAAGAGTTCTCTTGTCCCAAGTACAAGGGTAACGTTCCTGGGAACCGTAATAGATTCTGTTAATGAAGATCTTTCTGACAGACGTCAGGAAATCAAAGATTGTGGATACTTGCCGAGTCCTTCAGTCCACTTCCCGGCCGTCAGTGGCTCAGTGTATGGAGGTAATCGGGCTGATGGTGGCGGCGGCAATGGACATCATTCCCTTTGCTCGGTTTCATCTCCGACCTCTGCAATAAAGCATGTTCAGACAATGGAACGGAGACTATACCAATTTGTCTCCTAATTCTACTGGCGCAGGAGACAAGAGATTCTCTTCAATGGTGGTTGTCTCTGGATCATCTCTCCCAGGGAATTTGCTTTCGCAGTCCATTTTGGGCGATTGTGACAACAGATGCCAGCCTTCTGGGGTGGGGAGCAGTTTGGTGCTCTCTAAAGGCTCAGGGAGTTTGGACTTGGGTCAGTCTCTGTTCTTCCCGGAAACATTCTGGAGCTGAGAGCGATCTACAATGCTCTTCTGACTTGGCCTCAGTTAGCTTCAGTCCAATTTATCAGGTTCCAGTCGGACAACATAATGTCAGTAGCTTACATCAATCATCAGGGAGGAACGAGGAGTTCCTTAGCGATGAGAGAGGTATCCAAGATAATCCAGTGGGCGGGGACTCACTCTTGTTGTCTGTCGGCGATCCACATACCAGGGGTGAACTGGGAAGCGGACTTATTGAGCAGGCAGACCTTTCATCCGGGGGAGTGGGAACTCCATCCGGAAGTATTTGTCAGCCTGATCCGCAAGTGGGGTCAGCCGGTAATTAGATCTCATGGCATCGCGTCAGAATGCCAAGCTCCCGAGATACGGATCGAGGTCCAGGGATGCCTTGGCGGTTCCTTGGACCTTCCGTCTAGCATACCTGTTCCCTCCGTTTGCGCTTCTTCCTTGGGTGATTGCTCGGATCAAACAGGAGAAGGTATTGGTGATACTCATTGCACCGGCCTGGCCTCGCAGGATTTGGTATGCAGATCTGGTGGACATGTCATCTCAACCACCTTGGAGTCTTCCGCTGAGGAAGGACCTTCTAATTCAAGGACCCTTCCTTCATGCAAATCTAGTTTCTCTGAAGCTGATTGAACACTTAATTTTATCCAAGCAGGTTTTTTTTAATCGGTCATTGAGACCATGATCCAGGCTCGTAAGCCTGTGACCAGAAGAATTTATTATAAGATATGGCGTAAATATCTATATTGGTGTGAATCCAAAGGTTACTCATGGAGTAGAGTTAGGATTCCTAGGATTTTGTCTTTTCTCCAAGAAGGATTGGGAAAAGGATTATCGACCAGTTCTTTGAAGGGTCAAATCTCTGCTTTATCTATTTTGTTACATGAACGTCTGGCAGATGTTCTAGACGTTCAGTCTTTCTGTCAAGCCTTGGTTAGAATTAGGCTTGTGTTTAAACCGGTTACTCCTCCTTGGAGTCTGACTTTTAGTTCTTAATGTTCAAACGGCCTCCGTTTGAGCCTATGCATTCTTTAGATCAGTGTTTTTCAACCAGTGTGCCGTGGCACACTAGTGTGCCGTGAGAGATTCTCAGGTGTGCCACGGCAGAACTTTGCTTGTTTTTTACTCCCAGTGCAGGGGTAGTTTGTAGGAGGCATGGCATAACAGCACAATACATACAGTATGTGTGTGTGTGTATATGTATGTATGTATGTATATATATATATATATATATATATATATATATATATATATATATATATATATATATATATATATATATATATATATGTATATATATATATATATATATATATATATGTATATATATATATATATATATATATATACACACACACTGTATTAGGCTACAATGTGTGATTTTTTTTTTTTTTGATTTTTTTTTTATTTTTTTTTAAATTTTGGGATGGTGGTGTGCCACAGGATTTTTTAATGTAAAAAAGTGTGCCACGGCAAAAAAAAGGTTAAAAATCACTGCTTTAGATGATAAGTTGTTATCTTAGAAAGTTTTATTTCTTGTTGCTATTTCCTCTGCTTGTAGAGTCTCAGAACTCTCGGCATTGCAGTGTGATTCTCCTTATCTTCCATTCGGATAAGGTTGTGTTGCGTACTAAATTGGGATTTCTTCCTAAGGTTGTTTCTGACAGGAACATTAACCAGAAAATTGTTTTTCCTTCCTTGTGTCCTAATCCTTCTTCTCAGAAGGAACGACTTTTGCACAATTTGGACGTGGTTCGTGCTTTAAAGTATCACCTACAGGCGACTAAAGATTTTCGTCAGTCTTCCTCTTTGTTTGTGGTTTTCTCAGGGAAACATAAGGGTCAGAAAGCTATGGCTACTTCCCTTTCTTTTTGGCTAAAGAGTATCATCCGCTTTGCATATGAGACTGTTGGACAGCAACCTCCAGAGAGAGAGTTACGGCTCATTCCACAAGGGCTGTTGCTTCCTCTTGGGCATTCAAAAATGAGGCTTCTGTGGAACAGATTTGCAAGGCTGCCACTTGGTCCTCTCTTCACACTTTTTCAAAGTTTTACAAGTTTGATACTTTTGCCTCAGCTGAGGCTGCCTTTGGGAGAAAGGTTCTTCAAGAAGTGGTGCCTTCCGTTTAGGTTCCCTGTCTTGTCCCTCCCGTATCATCTGTGTACTCTAGCTTTGGTATTGGATCCCATTAGTAATTGAGATGATCCGTGGACTCATCGTGTCATAAAAAATAAAATAAAATTTATGCTTACCTGATACATTTATTTCTTTTTTGATACGATGAGTCCATGGCCCGCCCTGTTATTGAGACAGGTTATGGGTTATTGTAAACTTCAGACACCTCTGCACCTTGGCTTTTTCTTCTCTTCCTAACTTCGGTCGAATGACTGGAGTGGGAGGGAAGGGAGGAGCTATTTAATAGCTCTGCTGTGGTGCTCTTTGTCTCCTCCTGCTGACCAGGAGGTGAATATCCCATTAGTAATTGAGATGATCCATGGACTCATCGTGTCAAAAAGGTAAGCATAATTATTTTTTTTAGTTTTCAAATGCTTTATTAAGAATTTTCCAAGGTATACATAGATAAAACAGAGGGAAAACGTTCAAATCAACATCTTTGGTTACAAGAAAAGATAAAGATAAAGCTTTGTTACAATCATACGTTTATGTTTGCAATAGTTATTTACGTGCTAGTAGAACTCAAGATCAGTAATTATAAGTGGATTAGGTTTGGAGCACCAATCTGCCAATGCCTGAAAGTAGGGATTGGTTAGAGGCAGAATGGCCCTGGCACCCTCTTTTCTATTGTAGGCTGACACTGCTGTACGTGTGCATTACATGAGATGAGCCTATGTGTGTCGGGGGTGTAGGTCTCGTTGTGTAGTCTGGTCTTAAAAAGTGTGTAGGAGGGGTAGGGAAGGGGGGTGGATTTCTATAGGCTGTTTACATATTCTTCCCATAAGAAGGTTATATTTTGGAATTCTTCTATTCGTTTGGTGCAGATATATTATTTCTCCAGTTGGAGGTAGTGGGTGACTTTGGTTTTCCATACGGCTAGGGGTGGTAGATCTGTTTTTTTTCCAGTTGAGTGGGATGAGCCTTTTTGCAGAGTTTATCATGACAGTGAGGAGTGCTTGTTTTAATTTGCAGGGGACTTTAGGAAATTTGTTAAAAAGAAAGACCCAAGGCGTGAGCGGGAGAGGGATGCCTAGAGCTTTTTCCATTTCTGGTTTGAGAGAGCCCCAGAAAGGTTACTTTCGGGCATGTCCACCATATGTGTGCGAAAGTTGCTATTTCCCCGCTTTCCCTCCAGCATGTGGTTGTTGTGCTGGGAAATAAGTGGCGCAATCTAACAGGTGTGTAGTACCATCGGCTCAATAATTTGATGTTCATCTCTAAGGTCGAGATGGACGAGGAAGCTTTCGTCATCTGTTGATAAATGGTTGCCCACTCAGATGGGTCTAGAGTAGTCTCTAAATCTGTCTCCCATCTAGCTACGTATGTGGGGGGTGTCAGGTGAGCTACCTGTGATAGTATTCTGTATATTAATGATAGTATTCCCTTTTGTGGGTGGGGATAGAAGCATATTGCCTCGAATTGAGAGAGGGGCCTTTGTAGCTGGGATTTGAAGGGTGTGTGGTTAGGTAGTGTTTCAGTTGTATATAGGTGTACCAGTTTTGAAAGTGTGTCCCCAGGGTGTCGCAAATTACCTGTTGTGGTTGGATCTCTCTGTCTTTATATAAAAGGTGGTGCGGGATTGAGCTTTGTAGAGGGGGAGTGTTTTGGGTTGCAGCCACCATGTTTATTTTGGAAGAGAATGGTGTATTTCTCCTGTTAAGTGTAGTCAGTCCACGGGTCATCCATTACTTATGGGATATTAACTCCTCCCCAACAGGAAGTGCAAGAGGATCACCCAAGCAGAGCTGCTATATAGCTCCTCCCCTCTACGTCACACCCAGTCATTCTCTTGCACCCAACTAATAGATAGGATGTGTGAGAGGACTGATACTGAGCTTCCCTCACTGTTGTATTGTGAGTGGGAGGGGCCTATTTTGGCGCTTTTACTACGCATTCGAAATTCAGTCACAGTCTGCCTTCTTCTCCCTGCATGATCCAGGATGTCTCTACAGAGCTCAGGGGTCTTCAAATCTAGTTTTGAGGGAGGTAATCACTCACAGCAGACCTGTGAGACTGTGCTTTGACTGTGATAAAAACGCTTATATTTTCAATTGTTATCCGTTTTTTCTGATATTAAGGGTTAATCATCCATTGCTAATGAGTGCAATCCTTTGCTAAATTTATGCATTTACTGTGAAAATTTGGTTTTTATAACTAATCCGGTTCATTGTTATTCAACTGTGACAGTTTTTGTGTGCTTCTTAAAGGCACATTAACGTTTTGCATATTGCTTGTAAATTCAGTTGAAAAGTATTTCCAAGCTTGCTAGTCTAATTGCTAGTTTGTTTAAACATGTCTGACACAGAGGAATCTCTTTGTGCAATATGTTCAAAAGCCAAGGTGGAGCCCAATAGAAATTTATGTACTAATTGCATTGATGCTACTTTAAATAAAAGCCAATCTGTACATGTTAAGCAACATTCACCAGACAACGAGGGGGAAGTTATGCCGACTAACTTGCCTCACGTGTCAGTACCTGCATCTCCCGCTCAGGAGGTGCGTGATATTGTAACGCCATGTACATCAGGGCGGCCATTACAAATCACTTTACAAGACATGGCTAATGTTATGACTGAAGTTTTGTCTAAATTGCCAGAACTTAGGGGTAAACGAGATCACTCTGGGGTGAGAACAGAGTGCGCTGATAATGCTAGGGCCATGTCTGATACTGCGTCACAATTTGCAGAGCATGAGGACGGAGAGCTTCATTCTGCGGGTGACGGATCTGATCCAAATAAACTGGATTCAGACATTTCAAATTTTAAGTTTAAGCTGGAAAACCTCTGTGTATTACTAGGGGAGGTGTTAGCGGCTCTGAATGATTGTAACACAGTTGCAATCCCAGAGAAAATGTGTAGGTTGGATAAATATTTTGCGGTACTGACGTTTTTCCTATACCTAAGAGACTTACTGAAATTGTTACTAAGGAGTGGGATAGACCCGGTGTGCCTTTCTCACCCCCTCCTATATTCAGAAAAATGTTTCCAATAGACGCCACCACACGGGACTTATGGCAAACGGTCCCTAAGGTGGAGGGAGCAGTTTCTACTTTAGCTAAGCGTACCACTATCCCGGTGGAGGATAGCTGTGCCTTTTCAGATCCAATGGATAAAAAGTTAGAGGGTTACCTTAAGAAAATGTTTGTTCAACAAGGTTTTATATTGCAACCCCTTGCATGCATTGCGCCTGTCACTGCTGCGGCAGCATTTTGGTTTGAGTCTCTGGAAGAGACCCTTGACTCAGTTCCATTAGATGAGATTACATACAAGCTTAAGACCCTTAAGCTAGCTAATTCATTTATTTCTGATGCCGTAGTACATTTAACTAAACTTACGGCTAAGAATTCCGGATTCGCCATTCAGGCGCGCAGAGCGCTGTGGCTAAAATCCTGGTCAGCTGATGTAACTTCTAAATCTAAATTACTTAACATACCTTTCAAGGGGCAGACATTATTCGGGCCCGGTTTGAAAGAAATTATCGCTGATATTACGGGAGGTAAAGGCCATGCCCTGCCTCAAGACAGAGCCAAACCAAGGGCTAGACAGTCTAATTTTCGTGCCTTTCGTAACTTCAAGGCAGGAGCAGCATCAACTTCCTCTGCTCCAAAACAGGAAGGAGCTGTTGCTCGCTACAGACAAGGCTGGAAACCTAACCAGACCTGGAACAAGGGCAAGCAGGCCAGAAAACCTGCTGCTGCCCCTAAGACAGCATGAAGTGAGGGCCCCCGATCCGGAAACGGATCTAGTGGGGGGCAGACTCTCTCTCTTCGCCCAGGCTTGGGCAAGAGATGTCCAGGATCCCTGGGCGTTGGAGATCATATCTCAGGGATATCTTCTGGACTTCAAAGCTTCTCCTCCACAAGGGAGATTTCACCTTTCAAGGTTGTCAACAAACCAGATAAAGAAAGAGGCGTTTCTACGCTGTGTACAAGACCTTTTACTAATGGGGGTGATCCACCCAGTTCCGCTGTCGGAACACGGACAAGGGTTTTACTCAAATCTGTTTGTGGTTCCCAAAAAAGAGGGAACCTTCAGACCAATCTTGGATTTGAAGATCCTTAACAAATTCCTAAGAGTTCCATCGTTCAAAATGGAAACTATTCAGACAATCTTACCCATGATCCAAAGAGACAACATGACCACAGTGGATTTAAAGGATGCCTACCTTCACATACCGATTCACAAAGAACATTACCGATATCTAAGGTTTGCCTTCCTAGACAGGCATTACCAGTTTGTAGCTCTTCCCTTCGGGTTGGCTACGGCTCCAAGAATCTTTACAAAGGTTCTGGGCTCTCTTCTGGCGGTACTAAGACCGCGAGGAATTTCGGTAGCTCCGTACCTAGACGACATTCTGATACAAGCGTCAAGCTTCCAAACTGCCAAGTCTCATACAGAGTTAGTGCTGGCATTTCTAAGGTCGCATGGGTGGAAAGTGAACGAGGAGAAGAGTTCTCTCTTACCACTCACAAGAGTTCCCTTCTTGGGAACTCTTATAGATTCTGTAGAAATGAAAATTTACCTGACAGAGGACAGGTTAACAAAACTTCTAAATGCTTGCCGTGTCCTTCATTCCATTCAACACCCGTCAGTGGCTCAATGCATGGAGGTAATCGGCTTAATGGTAGCGGCAATGGACATAGTTCCTTTTGCACGCCTGCATCTCAGACCGCTGCAATTGTGCATGCTAAGTCAGTGGAATGGGGATTACTCAGATTTATCCCCTATGCTGAATCTGGATCAAGAGACCAGAGATTCTCTTCTATGGTGGCTTTCTCGGCCACATCTGTCCAGGGGGATGCCCTTCAGCAGGCCAGACTGGACAATTGTAACAACAGACGCCAGCCTACTAGGTTGGGGCGCTGTCTGGAATTCCCTGAAGGCTCAGGGATCATGGACTCAGGAGGAGAGTCTCCTTCCAATAAACATTCTGGAATTGAGAGCAGTTCTCAATGCCCTTCTGGCTTGGCCTCAGTTAGCAACTCTGAGGTTCATCAGGTTTCAGTTGGACATCACGACTGTGGCTTACATCAACCATCAGGGAGGGACAAGGAGTTCCCTAGCGATGATGGAAGTATCAAAGATAATTCGCTGGGCAGAGTCTCACTCTTGCCACCTGTCGGCGATCCACATCCCAGGCGTGGAGAACTGGGAGGCGGATTTCCTAAGTCGCCAGACTTTTCATCCGGGGGAGTGGGAACTTCATCCGGAGGTCTTTGCCCAAATACTTCGATGTTGGGGCAAACCAGATATGGATCTCATGGCGTCTCGCCAGAACGCCAAGCTTCCTTGTTACGGGTCCAGGTCCAGGGACCCGGGAGCGGTCCTGATAGATGCTTTGACAGCACCTTGGACCTTCAGGATGGCTTATGTGTTTCCACCCTTCCCGATGCTTCCTCGTTTGATTGCCAGGATCAAACAGGAGAAAGCATCGGTGATTCTAATAGCGCCTGCGTGGACACGCAGGACCTGGTATGCAGATCTAGTGGACATGTCATCCTGTCCACCTTGGTCTCTGCCTCTGAGACAGGACCTTCTAATTCAGGGTCCTTTCAAACATCAAAATCTAATTTCTCTGAAGCTGACTGATAAAATCAATCGTTCAATTTCCATGCAAAGCGTGGATTTTCGGAGTCTGTAATTGATACCTTAATACAGGCTAGGAAACCTGTTACCAGGAAAATTTACCATAAGATATGGCGTAAATACTTACGCTGGTGCGAATCCAAGAGTTACTCATGGAGTAAGGTTAGGATTCCTAGGATATTGTCTTTTCTACAAGAAGGTTTAGAAAAGGGTTTATCTGCAAGTTCTTTAAAGGGACAGATCTCAGCTCTGTCCATCCTTTTTCACAAACGTCTGTCAGAAGTTCCAGACGTTAAGGCTTTTTGTCAGGCTTTGGCTAGGATTAAGCCTGTGTTTAAGACTGTAGCTCCACCGTGGAGCTTAAACTTAGTTCTTAACGTTTTACAGGGTGTTCCGTTTGAACCCCTTCATTCCATTGATATCAAGCTGTTATCTTGGAAAGTTCTGTTTTTAATGGCTATTTCCTCGGCTCGTAGAGTCTGAGTTATCAGCCTTACATTGTGATTCTCCTTATCTGATTTTTCATTCAGATAAGGTAGTTCTGCGTACTAAACCTGGGTTCTTACCTAAGGTAGTCACTAACAAGAATATCAATCAAGAGATTGTTGTTCCATCATTGTGCCCTAACCCTTCTTCAAAGAAGGAACGACTTCTGCACAATCTAGACGTAGTCCGTGCCCTCAAATTTTATTTACAGGCAACTAAATATTTTCGCCAAACTTCTTCCCTGTTTGTCGTTTATTCTGGACAGAGGAGAGGTCAAAAAGCATCTGCTACCTCTCTCTCTCTTTGGCTTCGTAGCATAATACATACAAGTAACCGAGATTTGTGAGAACTGAGACTTAAGCTAAAGTTAGACTAGCCAACCTCACTAACTGCACTTCTCACAACTTGTGCAGTTGATTGGGATTAGGGAAAAAAACAACAACGTATGGAGGTGGCGCCTACGGCTGTCTAACTGTATAGTTGATCTGTTAAATACCTTGATTAAGTGTAGATTATAAGTCAGTCTAAATGCAGTAATGAGAGTAATGTGTATATAATTTTATAATTTTATAAATGGAATGAATGCACATGCAAATTGCTATAATGAATAAAGTTGTTTCAATTTATTAATATTAACATATAAAAGCGGTTATTTGTAACATACTGGATGATAAAAAATGATAAAAAGAAACAATGATCTCTAAATGTATCACCGGTGTTAAGAAAAAGCTTAAAACATTACTAGCTCCAATCAATAAAAAACTTTAAAAAGATAACATAATGCAATAGACCTCTCTGGATTACTCTGATAAAACGATAGAGTTATGTACAGTTTTAGATGCACAAATTGTTGGTGATTATTTCTTCAATACATTGATCACTGTAGGATAGAGCAGAGTCTATAAGTGTAAGTCGGTTTTGCTTAATATTATGATAGCCACAATGGTAATATCCTTGTTTTGCACTTCAAGTTTGTAAGTTATCTTCAGTGTAGATTAAAACATTACAACATGTCAGAAACAAGAGAAGCCTCAAGCGGTGTCTCTCACCAACCCAATGATTCAGCTGTGGGGGTGGAGTCTCTATTTCTGCCGCTTGTATTTGAAAGTTATACCAATCCAATTACGATTTGTTAAGTTGTAAACAAAAGTCTCTCTATTTTAAGTGTGCACACTTACGATGTTTTCCTCAGCTCCTTCAATAAGCTCCTACCGTTTTTCCTGCTTGTATAGACGATTTTAATCACAAGTGGTGTAGCGGTTCTGGGAGCTGGAGCAAGACGCCAAAATAATCAGCTGAGTGTCCTCCTTCGTGTCGGGTAACAGGTTCTACGCGTTTCAGCTCTCCAGGGAGCCTTTGTCAAGATTTCTTAACACCGGTGATACATTTAGAGATCATTGTTTCTTTTTATCATTTTTTATCATCCAGTATGTTACAAATAACCGCTTTTATATGTTAATATTAATAAATTGAAACTACTTTATTCATTATAGCAATTTGCATGTGCATTCATTCCATTTATAAAATTATATACACATTACTCTCATTACTGCATTTAGACTGACTTATAATCTACACTTAATCAAGGTATTTAACAGATCAACTATACAGTTCGTAGCATAATACGTTTAGCCTATGAGACTGCTGGACAGCAACCTCCTGAAAGGATTACAGCTCATTCTACTAGAGCTGTGGCTTCCACTTGGGCCTTTAAGAATGAGGCCTCTGTTGAACAGATTTGCAAGGCTGCAACTTGGTCTTCTCTTCATACTTTTTACAAATTTGACACTTTTGCTTCTTCGGGGGCTGTTTTTGGGAGAAAGGTTCTTCAGGCAGTGGTTCCTTCCGTATAAAGATCCTGCCTGTCCCTCCCGTCATCCGTGTACTTTAGCTTTGGTATTGGTATCCCATAAGTAATGGATGACCCGTGGACTGACTACACTTAACAGGAGAAAACATAACTTATGCTTACCTGATAAATTCCTTTCATCTGTAGTGTAGTCAGTCCACGGCCCGCCCTGTTTTTTACAGCAGGTCTAAATTTTAAATTATACTCCAGTCACCACTGCACCCTATAGTTTCTCCTTTCTCGTTTGGTTTTCGGTCGAATGACTGGGTGTGACGTAGAGGGGAGGAGCTATAATAGCAGCTCTGCTTGGGTGATCCTCTTGCACTTCCTGTTGGGGAGGAGTTAATATCCCATAAGTAATGGATGACCCGTGGACTGACTACACTACAGGAGAAAGGAATTTATCAGGTAAGCATAAATTATGTTTTTTGCTTACTGGTGTCAAGGGAGAGCATGGAGAGGAGATTTTGGGGTGTTTCTGGAGTATTTTGTCCCACTGCTTAAAGGTTTCATGTACTAATCTGGGAGTTGTGCATAGTAGTTTGCGCTGGGCTTTGGGAATCCAACAATTCCCGCACAGACAATATGTATCCGAAAGTATCTGTTCTAATTGGATCCATTCCTTGTTCGCGCTGTGTTAGCATAAATTTTGTTTTTGTGTGAAACCTCAGGCACCTCTATACCCTTGTGTTATCTTTTTCCATTTCTCTTTGGGCCAAATGACTAGGGGTTATCTCCTCTCTATCTCTAATGCCACACTTAGAAGTGGAAATGGGGGTTTCTTTTCTTATATTCTACTATGACATAAAATATTCAGCCGTATGTGTAGTTATCTCAAGGGGTTGTAAAAGCATTACCAAGCAGGCAATCTCTTTAGAAGGGTCAAAATGATTCAGGTAGAGCATGCAGTTTTAAAAATGATCACATTTGCTATTATCAAATTCTGCTAAAGAGTAGTCTCAGGAGCAGCAATGCACTACTGGGAGCTAGCTGAACATATCTGGTGAGCCAATGACAAGAGACATATGGTAGCAGCCATCAATTACCAGCTAAATCCTAGCAGTGTATGCTCCTGAGTTTTCCTAGGTATGCTCCTTCAACAAAGGATACTAAGAGAATAAAGCATATTTGATAATAGAAGTAAATTAGAAAGTTGGTTAAATGGCATGCTCTAATTGAATCGTGAAAATTTTTATTTAGATTTTACGCTCTTTTAAGGGACATGAAACCCAAACTTTCTTTTATTACTCGGAGCATAACATTTTAAAAAACTTTCCAATTTACTTCCATCATCTAATTTGCCTCATTCTCTTGGTATCCTTTGTTGAAAAGCATAACTAGGTAGGCTCAGTAGCTTGGAGCTAGCTTGCTGCTGATTGGTGGCTGAATTTGGCCATTTGCATTGGCTTACAAATGTGTTCAGCTAGCTTCTACGATTGCATTGCTGCTTCTTCAATAAAAGATACCAAGAGAATAAAGCAAAATAACCGAAGTAAAAAATTGTTTAACCCCTTTCTGCCGGTACTTATTTGTTACATCGGAAAAAAGTTCAGATGTAAACAAGTAAAAAATTGAAATCATGTGATTGCGTTATTTTAATGATAGGATCGGGTTTGGGGGGAGTGCCTATGACGTTAGGCACGCCCTCCAGTCCGCGATCCTAGTTAGAAAGCCGTAGCTGCTTAAGAACAGCTAGGACGTTCCATGCAGTCCTAACTGCGCTAAAGCCAAGCGGGGTTAGGACGGCATGGAACGTACTAACGTTGTTAAGGGGTTAAAAATGTATAATCTGAATCATGACAGAAAAAAATTGGGACATACCGGTCAAAATTTAAATGCACATAGATTAATTACATCTTTAAATAGAAACATATTTGCAATATACATTTATTAGCAAAAATGCTTCTAGTAAAAGTTCATTGTTTTAGTGTTAACATTTTTCTCTGCACCTGCATAGCTAGATATTGTCACTGCACCCACATTTTAAATGCTGCAGCTGCTCAGAGCATCAGTGGGGCTTGTATCATGTCAGCAATTAACCGAGTCCTTACCAGATGGTACAAGCACCTTTAGGTTCTTTGAGCAAGTGCTGTGCTTAAAATGCTGGTGTACGGTGCATACGTAAATACAATTTGAAACAGCTTTGATTAGAAGCATTTTTGCTAATGCATGTATATTACAAAAGTGCTCTTGTTTAATACCAAAATGCACCCATGTGGTTTTCAATTGTGGCTGGAATATCCCTTTAAGTAAATAGCAAATACCACAACACCTCTGATTGCTGATTTGTGGATTCATGTGTCTGATTTCCATTAAAAGGACATTAAACCCCAAAAATCAAACTCTGTTTAAGTCAGTTTGCAGCTTTTTCTTAAGATAGGTTACAGATTTTGTTTTTTAGCCTCACAAAGTACAACTTACATAAAAACAAGGATTAATGACCATTTAAAGTCCCCTGGCTATTAACCACACTTAACATGATCTTCCATTTCTGATCTTTAAAGAACACAGTAGACTATTATAATCGGTAAATGCATAAGTAAAAAAAACAATGGAAAAGCACTTGGTTTGAATTTCAAATGAGTGGTAGATTTCTTTCTGACAATTGTTATTTTGTTCCTACCCCTGCATCATGTGACAGCCATCAGCCAATCACAAATGTGTATACACGTTTTCTTTGAATTCTTGCACATGCTCAGTAGGAGCTGGTGCCTCAGAAAGTGTGCATATAAAAATATTGTTCACATTTAGATAATGGAAGTGAATTAGCGCTGCGGAATCTGTTGGCGCTCTACAAATAACCGATAATAATAATAATAATAATTGGAAAAGTGTTTAAAACTGTGTGCTCTGATTCATGAATGTTTAATTTTGACTTTTCCTTTAACACATTTTTCTTCTCTGCAGAAAACCATCTCTAAATACAGATGATGATCCTAGTGCAGGGCTGATGAATGTCTTGAAGAAGATTTATGATGATGGAGATGATGAAATGAAAAGAACCCTCAATAAAGCATGGGTGGAATCTCGAGAGAAACAGCTATTGGGGGCCGATATGGGCTTCTGAATTTGGAATCGGTTTGTCCCATATGCCTTAATTTGCGGGACAGACTTAACGTTATTTCATTGCAGCGTTTAATCTCTACAATACACTGTTAAAATCCAGTTTCTTCCCAGGCATGGATACTGTTGTTTATGTAAATCATCATATTTGGAATCTGGATAGGATCCGAATAAACAGTTCCTTTTTCAATATCCCATATTATAATTGCTAAAGTTTTATTTGGCAGCATTTTAAAGTCCTTCTATAAATTCAAATTCAGTCCCTTTTTTTTTTTTTTTTTTTACATTAATTTTTTAAATTAAAGTTCTGCTATGAAACAATGCTTTATATAATAAAATTCCACTTAGCGAATTGCATTTTTTAAATCTCTGATGCGGAGTATCTGTTTTAATTTGCCTTGTATGGTGACTTTTCTCATGGAAATATAGTTTAACAATATTTTGCTACCTAATTATATAATCTCAATTAACTCTTTCATGACTGGGCTAATTTGCCTACATCAGCACAACGTTCCGATATATAAACAAATTGAATTCATGTGATCGTGAGATTTCAATGATGAGATCGGGTCAGGGGGTGTCCCTATGACGCTAGGCAGGCCCTCCAGACGGCGATCCCTTTCGCAAAGCGCCGTTGGCTTCAGTAGAGCCAAACGGCTAGGACATTCCATGCCATCCTAACGGCGATTAAGCCCAGCGCAGTTAGGATGGCATGGAACGTCCTAACTTCGGGAAGAGGTTAAGCAGGAACATTTTCATAGGTAATATTATTATCGGTTATTTGTAGAGCGCCAACAGATTCTGCAGCGCTATAAACCTAGGCGGTATACAAGGTAGCAATTATTGGGATCAAATGGGTAGAGGGCCTTGCCTAGAGTCTATTGTAGTCAGCTCTTGTGAAGGTGATCTGCAAGCAGTTGGGCTCTTAGGCTTACATTCTAAGGAGGTTCATGGTGGATAGCAATGGAGGAGAGGAACTGGTATTAGGAAAGGTTAGTGTAGGTTGTATGCATCCCTGAACAGAAGAGTCTTTAGGGAGTGCTTGAAGCTTTCAAAACTAGGAGAGAGTCTTGTGGAGTGAGGCAGAGGGTTCCACAAGAGAGGAGCCAGTCTGGAGAAGTCCTGTAAACATCCTGAATGTGAAGAGTTAACGAGAGAGGAGGAGAGTAGGAGGTCGTGAGCAGAGGGAGACTGGGAGGGAGAGTATCTGGAGACAAGGTCGGAGATATAGAGGGGAGCAGTGCAGTTGAGGGCTTTGTATGTCAGAGTCAGAATTTTGTGTTTACATTCTGAAGGCAAGAGGAAGCCAGTGAAAGGATTGGCAGAGAGGTGCAGCAGATGCAGAGCAACGTGTAAGGAAGATGAGCCTGGCAGAGGCATTCATTATCAATTTGTAAAGGAGCTAGGGAGACCAGAGAGGACGGAGTTGCAATAGTCAAGGCGACAAAGGATGAGAAAGTGGATTAAAATCTTAGTTGTGTCTTGTGTAAGAAAATGTCTAATTTTAGAGATGTTTTAAAGGTGGAAGCGGCAGGATTTAGCCAAGGCCTGCGTGTGAGGAGTGAAAGAAAGATCTGAGTCAAGTGTGACCCCCCAAGACTTTGGGCATGCAGGGTAGGGGTAATGATGGAGTTGTTGACAGTTATAAAGAGATGGGGGGGTGGAGATTTTAGAAGAAGGGGGAAAAAATTAAGGAGCTCAGTTTTGGAGAGAGCTAGCTTAAGGTAGTGAGAGGACATCCAGGAAGAGATGTGAGAAAGACAGTAACACGGGTTAGCTAGGAGGGAGATGGATCTGGAGCAGAGATGTAGATTTGTTTGTCGTCGGCATACAAATTATATTGAAACCCATGGGACTTTATTAAGGAACCTAATGATGACGTGTAGATTGAGAAGGGGACCGAGGACAGAGCCTTGCGGTACCCCAAAAGAAAGTGGTAACGTGGCAAAGGAAGCCCCAGAGAAGGCTACACTAAAGGTACGGTTAGACCGGTTGGAAGAGAACCATGAGAGGGCTGTGTCAAAAATGCCAAAGGATTGGAGGGTTTGGAGCAAAAGAGTGTCAAAGGCTGCAGACAGATCAAGGAGGATAAGCAGAAAGAAGTGGCCTTTTGGATTTTGCTGTGAGTAGGTCGTTGGTAACCTTAAAGGGACAGTCTACACCAGAATTTTTATTGTTTTAAAAGATAGATAATCCCTTTATTACCCATTTCCCAGTTTTGCATAACTAACACATTTATAATAATATACTTTTAACCTCTGTGATTATCTTGTATCTAAGCCTCTGCAAACTGCCCCTTTTTTCAGGTCTTTTGACAGACTTGCAGTCTAGCCAATCAGTGCCTGCTCCCAGATAACTTCTCGTGCACAAGCACAGTGTTATCTATATGAAATACGTGAACTAACACCCTCTAGTGGTGGAAAAACTGTTAAAATGCAATCTGAAAGAGGTGGGCTTCAAGGTCTAAGAAATTAGCATATGAACCTCCTAGGTTAAGCTTTCAACTAAGAATACCAAGAGAACAAAGCAAAATTGGTGATAAAAGTAAATTGGAAAATTGTTTAAAATTACATGCTCTATCTGAATATTGAAAGTTTATTTTGGCCTAGACTGTCTCTTTAACAATTGCTGTCTCTTTGGAGTGATTGGGGCGAAATCCAGATTGCAGTGGTTCAAGGAGGGGGAGTGTAATGTGAGGAAAAGAGGGAGTAGGGAAATAGGCCGGTGGTTGGATCGAGAGAAGTTTTTTTTGAGTATAAGTGTCACCAGTGCATGTTTTAGAGATGAGGGAAATATACCAGTGCTGAGTGAGAGGTTGAAAATGTGTGCAAGTATAGGGGTAAGGGTAGAAGAGAGGGAGGGGAGTAGCTGTGAGGGGATGGGGTTGAGGGGACAGTTAGTGAGGTGAGAGGACAGTATAAGTGCAGAAACTTCTTCGTCAGTAACAGGGGCGAAAGAGATACATATAGGGCTATGTGGGTTTTGGTTAATTCGAAGCTTTTGAAGGGGTTAGAGGCTGGAAGCATGCTGAGAGCCGATTTAGTTTCTGATGGAATCTATTTTGTTATTGACGTGGCTGGCAAAATCTTGAGCTGACAGAGAAGTTGTATTAGGAGGTGGGGGTGGGTGGAGAAGAGTGTTGAAAGCATGTACAGAGATTTATTCTGCATCCATAAAAACCAGTAAGAAAAATATACTATAAATATATGCTTCAGATACTTGAAGGTTTAAAGTGAAGGTAAAGTTAGCATGTTTAGATGATTGCAAATGTAAATAGCCTAAAAATTAACGGTAGTTTAATTCATCAATTTTGTTACTGCTCAATATTTACCGATTTATCAGCCGTTTTACACTGGAAACTAATCGTTCTGTAATCTGCCCGTTTTTTTTTTTTTTTGGGAGCCGGGTCACGTTCTTAGAGTACCCAATCCTATGTCTGGCCGTTAGGCGGCCGTCATTTGACGTCACTTCATTTGTATTCATTGTGCGCATGCGTTAGCTACACTTCCTGTATCTTGTAAGCTGTGCTCATTCCAGCTTAGCGCATGCGCAAATCGTCGGCAATCAAGCAACTCGCCCGAGAAAACAGCAAGCAGCCTTTAAAGTTCGCTTACACCATAGTAATCAATGAATGGATATTCAGTCAATACTATGTTGCAACGGGGATTGACGCATGCGCTTTAGATGGTCATTGTTTTTAGTCGCGCAGGCGCAATTGGACTTACGGCGTGATGTGCGCATGTGCAAGCTTTCAGAGAATCGCGAACGCGCATTTACAATATGTATAGAGCGGGTGGGAACGCTCTATACGTGATACACAAAGAAACCAGGCACTAAAGGGAGGGAGGAGCTATAAGCGGCCGAACATTAAGAGAAAAAGTATTTATTTTATATTTATATATATATATACAAATATGTGATAAAAATTTTGCGATCTTGCTATATATTAAGTAATTAACATAATACTGCTTTCAATTGCGGAAAACTTTACCTTCACTTTAATAAGTCTGGTTTGTATGTCTATACCATGATAAAATATTCAATTAAAACCTAGTGTCTGTAATGTAACAATGTGATGCCAGTTCCTTGTCACTTCACTACTTTACTCCTGCCTATTTGCAACAGAATGTGCTGGCTTATGGGTGCTCTACCTACACAGAGCCCTTATCTCAACCCCACTGAACACTTTTGGGATGAAATGGAACACCAATTTCAAGCCAGGCCATCTAGTCCAACATAAGTGTCTGACCTCAAAAATGCTCTTTTGGCTGTATGGGCACAAACACACTACAAAAAGTCTTGCAGAAAACCTTTCAAGAAGAGTTGTGGTATTCATAGCTGCAAAGGGGGGGGGGGGGGTAAGTCCATATTAAAGGGACATAAAACCCAAAATTGTTCTTTCATGATTTAGGTACAATATACAATTTTAAACAAGTTGTTTTGTTGAAGGAGCAGCATTGCACTACTGGTTTCTAACTGAACACATGGATGAGCCAATCACAATTGGTGTGTGTGTGTGTATGTATATATATATATATATATATATCTATATATATATATATATATATCCACCAATCAGCAGCTAGAACATAGGTTATTTACTACTCATGAGCTTTAGGAAGCAAATGAAATAGAAATAAATTGAAAAGTTGTTTAAAATTGTATTTTCTATCTGAATCATGAATGTCTAATTATGACTTTACTGTCCCTTTAAGGCCTATAGTTTTTGAATGGGATGTCCAACAAGCTCATATCAGGTGTCCATGCACTTTTGACCATATAGTGTATGTATGTATGTATATATATATATATATATATATATATATATATAGGTGTGTATGTGTGTATATATATATGTGTGTATGTATATTTCTATAGCAAGTAGTAGCACTCTCTGGTCTTAATATAGCAAAAGATTTATTTCAGTGACGTTTCTGGAATACTCACCTTCCTGGGTTTAAGGAAGGGGAGTATTCCCCGAAACGTCACTGAAATAAATATTTTGTTATATTAAGACCAGAGAGTGCTGTCTACTACTTGATATATCATAACCCATATTCTGGCACTTGTGGAACTGTTCGTGAGAGTGCACCTGGCTCCTTATTTATATTTATTTATATATATATATATCCCTCAGTTTATGCCGGGGTTAGGTTCCAGAAGGAATGGTTGTAAATTGAAACCCAGTTTATAATGTAAGTCAATGGGAAGTGAGGGAGTTAGGTTCCAGGCCCCTCTCAAAATTGACATAAGTAACCCCTAATACATTCTTTTTAAAGCTTTGAAATGAAGACTTTAAATGTGAAACAGCATTATTAACCAAATTAAATAAATTGTGTCATCATCAATCTAAGTTTAATGAACAAAAACAAAATAATCACACAACAGACTGTATCATCATCAAACTAAGTTTAATGTAGAAAAACGTTTTTTACTTGCATTTTTCTGCAGCTAAGGGAAGTGGCTGCTAGATCTTGTTCCTTTAAAAACTGATCCATTGCTCAGGTCTGGTTATACACTGATTAGCCTGCCTGGGTTTAATCACACAACAGACTGTATCATCATCAAACTAAGTTTAATGAACAAAAACGTTTTTCACTTGCCTTTTTCTGCAAACGGTTCTCACTCAGCATTGAGTCTGCAGCTAAGGGAAGTGGCTGCTAGATCTTGTTCCTTTGAAATCTGATCCATTGATCATGTCTGGGTTGCTTTTCTTTGCATGTGTTTGCTGCAACACAAGCGGACAGCTCCACCTACTGGCTATTTTAATGTATGCATGTGCTAATGCTTGCAATAGCAGTCAATGCTTTTTAATAGAAAAAAAAAGGGCTTTATTCTGAAACGGCGCAAATTGAACCGTCGTAAACCGAGGGCCACCTATAGATATATATATATATTTTAGATAAATATATATATATATATATATATATATATATATATATATATATATATATATTAGATATATATATATATATATATATATTAGATATATATATATATATATATATTAGATATATATATATATATATATATTAGATATATATATATATATATATATATATTAGATATATATATATATATATATATATATATATATATATATATTAGATATATATATATATATATATATTAGATATATATATATATATATATATATATATATATATATATATATATATATATATTAGATATATATATATATATATATATATATATTAGATATATATAGATATATATATATATATATATATATTAGATATATATAGATATATATATTAGATATATATATATATATATATATATATATATATTAGATATATATATAGATATATATATATATATATATATATATATATTAGATATATATATAGATATATATATATATATATATATATATATATATATATATATATATATTAGATATATTATATAGATATATTATATATATATATATATATATATATATATATATATTAGATATATATATATATATATTATAGATATATATAGATATATATAGATATATATAGATATATATATATATATATATATATAGATATATATATATATATATATATATATATAGATATATATATATTAGATATATATATATTAGATATATATATATATTTCTTCTGTTAAGTGTGATCAGTCCACGGGTCATCATTACTTCTGGGATATTACTCCTCCCCAACAGGAAGTGCAAGAGGATTCACCCAGCAGAGCTGCATATAGCTCCTCCCCTCTACGTCACTCCCAGTCATTCTCTTGCACCCAACGACTAGATAGGATGTGTGAGAGGACTATGGTGATTATACTTAGTTTTATATCTTCAATCAAAAGTTTGTTATTTTAAAATAGCACCGGAGTGTGTTATTACCTCTCTGGCAGAGTTTGAAGAAGAATCTACCAGAGTTTTTGCTATGATTTTAGCCGGAGTAGTTAAGATCATATTGCTGTTTCTCGGCCATCTGAGGAGAGGTAAACTTCAGATCAGGGGACAGCGGGCAGATGAATCTGCATAGAGGTATGTAGCAGCTTTTATTTTCTGACAATGGAATTGATGAGAAAATCCTGCCATACCGATATAATGTCATGTATGTATACTTTACACTTCAGTATTCTGGGGAATGGTACTTCACTAGAATTACACTGTAAGAATTACATAAAGCTGTTTAATAACTAGAAATTATGTTTAACGTTTTTGCTGGAATGTAAAATCGTTTTCATTTGCTGAGGTACTGAGTGAATAAATGTTTGGGCACTATTTTTCCACTTGGCAGTTGCTTAATCTTTTTTCTGACAGTTTCTGTTCTCTCTCACTGCTGTGTGTTAGGGGGAGGGGCCGTTTTTTGGCGCTTTTGCTACGCATCAAATATTTCAGTCAGCAGCTCATTGTATTTCCTGCATGATCCGGTTCATCTCTACAGAGCTTAGGGGTCTTCAAAACTTATTTTGAGGGAGGTAATTTCTCTCAGCAGAGCTGTGAGAATTATAGTTGACTGAGATAAAAAACGTTTATTCTGTAATTTGTTTCCTGCTTTCAGAATTTGTTATCTTTGCTAATGGGATTAAACCTTTGCTAAAGTTGTGTTGTTTACACTATAACTGTTTTCAATTTATTAATTTTCAACTGTCATAGATCTTCTGTGCTTCTTAAAGGCACAGTACGTTTTTAATATTATTCTAATTGAATTGTATTCCAAGTTGCAAGTTTATTTGCTAGTGTGTTAAACATGTCTGATTCAGAGGATGATACCTGTGTCATTTGTTGCAATGCCAAAGTGGAGCCCAATAGAAATTTATGTACTAACTGTATTGATGCTACTTTAAATAAAAGTCAATCTGTACAAATTGAACAAATTTCACCAAACAACGAGGGGAGAGTTATGCCGACTAACTCGCCTCACGTGTCAGTACCTGCATCTCCCGATCGGGAGGTGCGTGATATTGTAGCGCCGAGTACATCTGGGCGGCCATTACAAATCACATTACAGGATATGGCTACTGTTATGACTGAAGTTTTGGCTAAATTACCAGAACTAAGAGGTAAGCGTGATCACTCTGGGGTGAGAACAGAGTGCGCTGATAATATTAGGGCCATGTCAGACACTGCGTCACAGGTGGCAGAACATGAGGACGGAGAACTTCATTCTGTGGGTGACGGTTCTGATCCAAACAGACTGGA
Source organism: Bombina bombina (assembly GCF_027579735.1). Classification (NCBI taxonomy): domain Eukaryota; kingdom Metazoa; phylum Chordata; class Amphibia; order Anura; family Bombinatoridae; genus Bombina; species Bombina bombina. The sequence goes on from NC_069508.1 coordinate 101,364,417, forward strand.
TTCAGATATTTCAAATTTTAAATTTAAACTGGAAAACCTCCGTGTATTACTAGGGGAGGTGTTAGCGGCTCTGAATGATTGTAACACAGTTGCAATACCAGAGAAAATGTGTAGGTTGGATAAATATTTTGCGGTATCGGCGAGTACTGAGGTTTTTCCTATACCTAAGAGACTTACTGAAATTGTTACTAAGGAGTGGGATAGACCCGGTGTGCCGTTCTCACCCCCTCCGATATTTAGAAAAATGTTTCCAATAGACGCCACCACACGGGACTTATGGCAAACGGTCCCTAAGGTGGAGGGAGCAGTTTCTACTTTGGCTAAGCGTACCACTATCCCGGTGGAGGATAGCTGTGCTTTTTCAGATCCAATGGATAAAAAAATAGAGGGTTACCTTAAGAAAATGTTTGTTCAACAAGGTTTTATATTGCAACCCCTTGCATGCATTGCGCCGATCACGGCTGCAGCGGCATTCTGGATTGAGTCTCTGGAAGAGAACATTAGTTCAGCTACTCTGGACGACATTACGGACAGGCATAGAGTCCTTAAACTAGCTAATTCATTCATTTCGGAGGCCGTAGTACATCTTACTAAACTTACGGCGAAGAATTCAGGATTCGCCATTCAGGCACGCAGGGCGCTGTGGCTAAAATCCTGGTCAGCTGATGTTACTTCTAAGTCTAAATTGCTTAATATACCTTTCAAAGGGCAGACCTTATTCGGGCCCGGGTTGAAAGAGATTATCGCTGACATTACAGGAGGTAAAGGCCATGCCCTGCCTCAGGACAAAGCCAAAGCTAAGGCTAGACAGTCTAATTTTCGTTCCTTTCGTAATTTCAAAGCTGGAGCAGCATCAACTTCCTCTGCACCAAGACAGGAAGGAGCTGTTGCTCGCTACAGACAAGGCTGGAAACCTAACCAGTCCTGGAACAAGGGCAAGCAGACCAGGAAACCTGCTGCTGCCCCTAAAACAGCATGAATTGAGGGCCCCCGATCCGGGATCGGATCTAGTGGGGGGCAGACTTTCTCTCTTCGCCCAGGCTTGGGCAAGAGATGTCCAGGATCCCTGGGCGCTAGAGATAATATCTCAGGGATACCTTCTGGACTTCAAATACTCTCCTCCAAGAGAGAGATTTCATCTGTCAAGGTTGTCAACAATCCAGACAAAGAAAGAGGCGTTTCTACGCTGTGTACAAGAGCTCTTGTTAATGGGAGTAATCCATCCTGTTCCACGATCGGAACAGGGACAGGGGTTTTACTCAAATCTGTTTGTGGTTCCCAAAAAAGAGGGAACTTTCAGACCAATCCTGGACTTAAAGATCCTAAACAAATTCCTAAGAGTTCCATCGTTCAAGATGGAGACTATTCGGACAATTTTACCTATGATCCAAGAGGGTCAGTACATGACCACTGTAGATTTAAAAGATGCCTACCTTCACATACCGATTCACAAAGATCATTACCGGTACCTAAGGTTTGCCTTCCTAGACAGGCATTACCAGTTTGTGGCTCTTCCATTCGGATTGGCTACAGCTCCAAGAATCTTCACAAAGGTTCTGGATGCTCTTCTGGCGGTACTAAGACCGCGGGGAATCTCGGTAGATCCATACCTAGACGACATTCTGATTCAAGCTTCAAGCTTTCAAACTGCCAAGTCTCATACAGAGTTAGTACTGGCATTTCTAAGGTCACATGGATGGAAGGTGAACGAAAAGAAAAGTTCACTCGTTCCACTCACAAGAGTTCCCTTCCTGGGGACTCTTATAGATTCTGTAGAAATGAAGATTTACCTGACAGAGGACAGGCTAACAAGACTTCAAAGTGCTTGCCGCACCCTTCATTCCATTCAACACCCGTCAGTGGCTCAATGCATGGAGGTAATCGGCTTAATGGTAGCGGCAATGGACATAGTACCCTTTGCATGCTTACACCTCAGACCACTGCAACTGTGCATGCTAAGTCAGTGGAATGGGGATTACTCAGACTTATCCCCTTCTCTGAATCTGGATCAAGAGACCAGAAATTCTCTTCTATGGTGGCTTTCTCGGCCACATCTGTCCAGGGGGATGCCATTCTGCAGACCAGACTGGACAATTGTAACAACAGACGCCAGCCTTCTAGGTTGGGGTGCCGTCTGGAATTTCCTGAAGGCTCAGGGACTATGGAGTCAGGAGGAGAGTCTCCTGCCAATAAACATTCTGGAATTGAGAGCAGTTCTCAATGCCCTCCTGGCTTGGCCCCAGTTGACAACTCGGGGGTTCATCAGGTTTCAGTCGGACAACATCACGACTGTAGCTTACATCAACCATCAGGGAGGGACAAGAAGCTCCCTAGCTATGATGGAAGTATCAAAGATAATTCGCTGGGCAGAGTCTCACTCTTGCCACCTGTCAGCAATCCACATCCCGGGAGTGGAGAACTGGGAGGCGGATTTCTTAAGTCAGACTTTTCATCCGGGGGAGTGGGAACTCCATCCGGAGGTCTTTGCCCAAATACTTCGACGTTGGGGCAAACCAGAGATAGATCTCATGGCGTCTCGACAGAACGCCAAGCTTCCTCGTTACGGGTCCAGATCCAGGGATCCAGGAGCAGTCCTGATAGATGCCTTGACAGCACCTTGGGACTTCAGGATGGCTTACGTGTTTCCACCCTTCCCGATGCTTCCTCGATTGATTGCCAGAATCAAACAAGAGAGAGCATCAGTGATTCTAATAGCTCCTGCGTGGCCACGCAGGACTTGGTATGCAGACCTGGTGGACATGTCATCCTGTCCACCTTGGTCTCTACCTCTGAAACAGGACCTTCTGATACAGGGTCCCTTCAAACATCAAAATCTAACTTCTCTGAAGCTGACTGCTTGGAAATTGAACGCTTGATTTTATCAAGACGTGGGTTTTCCGAGTCAGTTATTGATACCTTAATACAGGCTAGGAAGCCTGTTACCAGAAAGATTTACCATAAGATATGGCGTAAATACCTATATTGGTGTGAATCCAAAGGTTACTCTTGGAGTAAGGTTAGGATTCCTAGGATATTGTCTTTTCTACAAGAAGGTTTAGAAAAGGGTTTATCTGCTAGTTCATTAAAGGGACAGATCTCAGCTCTGTCCATTCTGTTACACAAACGTCTGTCAGAAGTTCCTGACGTCCAGGCTTTTTGTCAGGCTTTGGCCAGGATTAAGCCTGTGTTTAAAACTGTTGCTCCACCATGGAGTTTAAACCTTGTTCTTAATGTTTTACAGGGCGTTCCGTTTGAACCCCTTCATTCCATTGATATAAAGTTGTTATCTTGGAAAGTTCTATTTTTAATGGCTATTTCCTCGGCTCGAAGAGTCTCTGAATTATCAGCCTTACATTGTGATTCTCCTTATTTGATTTTTCATTCGGATAAGGTAGTTCTGCGTACTAAACCTGGGTTCTTACCTAAGGTAGTTACTAACAGGAATATCAATCAAGAGATTGTTGTTCCTTCCTTGTGCCCAAATCCTTCTTCGAAGAAGGAACGTCTACTGCACAACCTGGATGTAGTCCGTGCTCTAAAATTTTACTTACAGGCAACTAAGGAATTTCGACAAACGTCTTCTCTGTTTGTCGTTTACTCTGGGCAGAGGAGAGGTCAAAAAGCTTCTGCTACCTCTCTTTCTTTTTGGCTTCGTAGCATAATTCGTTTAGCTTATGAGACTGCTGGACAACAGCCTCCTGAAAGAATTACAGCTCATTCTACTAGAGCTGTGGCTTCCACTTGGGCCTTCAAGAATGAGGCCTCTGTTGAGCAGATTTGCAAGGCTGCAACTTGGTCTTCGCTTCATACTTTTCCAAATTTTACAAATTTGACACTTTTGCTTCATCGGAGGCTATTTTTGGGAGAAAGGTTCTTCAGGCAGTGGTTCCTTCTGTATAAAGAGCCTGCCTATCCCTCCCGTCATCCGTGTACTTTTGCTTTGGTATTGGTATCCCAGAAGTAATGATGACCCGTGGACTGATCACACTTAACAGAAGAAAACATAATTTATGCTTACCTGATAAATTCCTTTCTTCTGTAGTGTGATCAGTCCACGGCCCGCCCTGTTTTTAAGGCAGGTA
>NC_069508.1:101370998-101384957 GCF_027579735.1 Bombina bombina
GTCATGCTGAACAATGAAGTTCCTCTTCATGTTCAGCTTTCTAGCAGAAGCTTGAAGGTTTTGTGCCAATATTGACTGGTATTTGGAACTGTTCATAATTCCATCTACATTGACTAAGGCCCCAGTTCCAGCTGAAGAAAAACAGCCCCAAAGCATGATGCTGCCACCACCATGCTTCACTGTAGGTATGGTGTTCTTTTGGTGATGTGCAGTGTTGTTTTTGTGCCAAATATAACTTGGAATTTTGGCCAAAAAGTTCAACCTTGGTTTCATCAGACCAGAACACCTTTTCCCACATGCTTATGGGAGACTTCAGATGTGTTTTTGCAAAATGTATCCGGGCTTATATGTTTTTCTTTGTAAGAAAAGGCTTTCTTCTTGCCAACTACCCCATAGCCCAGACATATGAAGAATACGGGAGATTGTTGTCACATTTCCCACACAGCCAGTACTTGCCAGATATTCTTGCAGCTCCTTTAATGTTGCTGTAGGCCTCTTGGCAGCCTCCCAGACCAGTTTTCTTCTCGTCTTTTCATCAATTTTGGAGGGACGTCCAGTTCTTGGTAATGTCACTGTTGCACCATATTTTCTCCACTTGATGATGTTCCATGGTATCTCTAATGCCTTGGAAATTCTTTTTTACCCTTCTCCTGACTGATACCTTTTAACAATGAGATCCCTCTGATGCTTTAGAAGCTCTCTGCGGACCATGACTTTTGCTGTAGGATGCGACTAACAAAATGTCAGGAAAAACCTACTAGAACAGCTGAACTTTATTTGGGGTTAAGCAGAAGCACTTTAAATGATAACAGGTGTATGCTGACTCCTATTTAACATGATTTTGAATGTGATTGCTTAATTCTTACCACAGCTACATCCCCAGTTATTAGAGGGTGTGCACACTTATGCAACCACATTAGTTTAGTTTTTTTGTTTACTTCCCTCCACCTAAAAGATTTCAGTTTGTTTTTTAATTGAGTTGTGTAGTTTAAAGGTCCCATTAAAGTTGGAAAAAGTTCTTAAATGATTTATCTTTGTCTCATTTTTTTACAGCACAGAAACCTGACATTTTAACAGGGGTGTGTAGACTTTTTATATCCACTGTATACACATATACTCCTAAGCTTACATTCCTGCTTTATCAAATAAAGATACAAAGAGAACAAAGAAAAATTGATAATAGGAGTAAATTATAAAGTTGTTTAAAATTGCATGCTCTATCTGAATCATGAATGAACAAAATTGGGTTTCATTTAACCATTAAGGTACTACTATAAATCAAAAGAAGAACCAATTTGTACATTATAATAGATTTCTTTCTTTGACATCACCCAACGTGAAAATTAAAAAAATGTGATAAATCAGCAGCGCCCAAAAACAACAAAGATCAGATACAGGAGAGCTATTTAAAGGCTAGAAATAAAGATAGATCTGAATTCTTCAAAACTACAAAAGAGAAGGAAAACCTAGAACGTAAAAATCTAGATGAGATAGACACGAATAAGAACAAAGTGAATAAAAATAACAATTTGAGATTTATAACTAAATATACCTCAAACCATGATAAAATTAAGAGAATTGTTCGCAAGCATTGGAACATTCTACTGAATGATCCGGTATTAAGGAACATTTTAGATGAAAACCCCATATGCACGTTTAAAAGAGCACCTACTCTAAAAAATAAACTTGCCCCTAGCAAAATAGTGATGAAGAAATTTGGAAAAAATGGTGAACATAAGACAAAAAATTGGCTGTCTAATAAGAAAGGGTTCTATAAATGTAATAGAGCTAACTGTGGGCTTTGTGATTTTACAAAGGGAGATAAGTATAAGTTTAGGTCTTTTTCTATGAAAGAAGAATTTGAGATAAAGACTTATTTTTCATGTGATTCCTCTTTCGTAATATACTTACTGGAATGCAAGTGTGGCTTACAGTATATAGGGAGAACATCTAGACCCCTGAAAAAAAGATGGGGTGAACACATGAGAAATGTGAAAAAATCGTGTATTAAACATAGTGTCTCTAGACATGGAGTTTGTTGTCATGAGGGGCAGACAGATCTATATAGTATTTTTCCTATTGAACAAATCTCATCCAAATGGGGTAGAAATAGATTAACGGACTTAAGACAAAGAGAGACGTACTGGATTTGGAAATTAAAAACATTAAATCCATATGGTCTTAATGAGAATCTTGATATGGCGGCATTTAACTAGGTCATAGCCCTATTTAGTTATGAGCTAATAGTTTATCTTATTATCAGTAATTATTCCCTAGTATTAGTTTTCCATTTAATAGACTCTGTTCAGATACATTATAATATACCACCAACAATTATAGATCTCACTACGAAACCCCAGAGAGAGAATTTGAGTGGGACAGCTGTATTACATGATGTAATCTGTATTAACAACAGTACACATAGACTAATATATTTTTATATATAATGAGCAATTTCATTATTTATAGGTATTTACATTATGTTTAGGAGTATTCGCATTTGTTATCTTTGTTATTAGGGGTAATATTTTAATATTTTTTATTATTATATCATTATATTATTTTCATATATATTCATATATATTTTTATACAGCATTAGATTTTGTATATTTTAGACCATGGAGTTATGAATCATTGTCTCTGATATATAGTACAGTAATTTTTGTAAATGCATGAAGGAGCACTATCCCCATGAGATGCTAGAACGCACGCATTAATAATCTAGTAACGCTATGACACAAATAGCCACTTTTGGTAATTTTATGTATATTATCATGGAATAACTAATAATCACTTGTCTTTTAAATGATATTACGCTATTTGCAGAAACCTGCACACCAGAAATTAAAGGATATACACTTACACATACGTTGGAGGTGTGTCACCACAGCACTCTGTGGTTGGTCTGTTGTTTCATTCAGATGACCAATCGTTTTAACGGTGATACACACCCCTGTTTGCTATGGGGATTGTATACTCCTTCACGCATGCGCTTTAATTCGGCTTGAACGCCGAGTTAAGCTAATATAAGCTGTGCAGTTTAGATATGGTTTATTCACCTGAGGAAGCGGTCAAGGTAGACCGGGAAACGCGTTGTGATATATGTTTATGTAATAAACATTTGTTTTTAACCATATCTGATCACGGCTGAGTGATATATGTTTTAGGAATCGTTATTTTAACAAACATCTGAAATCCGATCATAGCTACCAGCCCACCTGGTTTGGGCATCTCTCATATTACACAGTGAGAGAAAGGAGCAGGTGAAAGGGTTCAAGCCGCAAATTGCTGCAGACCATACACAGTACTAGGAGCTCACTTTGAGGACGAGAGACCAGCTACCTGGACAGCTGTTAATGCTCCAGAAAGTCGTTGTAGCACTTCTCAAGTGCTTTACTTCTCGTAAGTACCATATATGTGTGGGGAGTGAACAACTTTCAATACAGATTAACACTATGTTGGCGCCTTCTTCTTTATTGTATTCTATACAACGTGAAAATTAGCACACAATATGGCTTTTTATTTTCAGTTGTCAGGTCTGCTATTCATATTTGCTTTGCATTTGCACAAAAATGGTATTTGGGGATCAACACCTCAGATGTTCAGCCAATAAGCAAGTTTTAGAAATTTCCTTGATACAAGGAGAGTCCACGGCATCTTTCCTTACTGTGGGGAAATACTGAACCTGGCCACCAGGAGGAGGCAGACACCCCAGCCAAAGGTTTAAATACCTCTCCCACTTCCCCTATCCTCCAGTCATTCTTTGCCTTTCGTCACAGGAGGATGGTAGAGAAGTGTCATAAGATTTTGTAGTTGTTCCTTTAGGAGGGATATAATGCCTTTCATTATGGGACTGGAGTTTTAAGTAGTCTTGTCAGCCTCTCAGTGAGAGCATTGACGAAAGATGGAGATGCAGGGAGAGTCTTTCTGCGAACCCATCCAGACTGCCTGCTAACAGCTCCTTAAAGGGACAGTATACTGTAAAATAGTTTTTCCCTTAATGTGTTTACATTTGCTTTTTTTACCAACTGCAGAGTAAAAAATGTATGAAAATTTGCTTTTTAAGGCTTATTTGTGTATATTAAAGCTCTGATTTTGTGTTTTGAAGCCACAACCTAATAAAATGGGTTGAGCTTGTAGGTATAATCAGATCTCATTACTGTATCACATTGTGCACATATACATGCTTCTTTATATTATATCTGTCCTTAAAACAATCACCAGTACTTTGAGAGAACAATCCGACTGGGAGTGTAATTTCTTCTGCTGGCTGTGTTTATAAAGCTTATCTATAGCTAGTACGCGCGGCCACAAATAGGTGGGGATACCACATGCTAAATCAACAATTTCAAATGCCAATATAAGGGTAAAGGAGCTACTTGTAAACAATTTAATACACTCCAGCAGGTAAAGTGGATCATTGGGAACAAATTAAAGGGGAGACATTTTTTGAGTAAACTGTCCCTTTAAAGGGACACTGAACCCAAATTTTTCTTTTGTGATTCAGATAGAGCATGCAATTTTAAGCAACTTTCTAATGTACTCCTATTAGCAAATGTTCTTCATTCTCTTGGTATCTTTATTTGAAAAGCAAGAATGTAAGTTTAGATGCCGGCCCATTTTGGTGAACAACCTGGGTTGTTGCTGATTGATGAATAACTTCATCCACCAATAAACAAGTCCTGCCCAGGGTTCTGGACTTTCTTTTTCAAATAAAGATAGCAAGAGAATGAAGAAAAATTGATAATAGGAGTAAATTTGAAAGTTGCTTAAAATTGCATGCTCTATATGAATCACGAAAGGAAAAAAAATGGGTTCAGTATCCCTTTAAGCAACCAGTATTGACGAGTTTCACTGTCTGCTTCTTCACTCAAGTCCATGTCAGGAGCGATGCTGCAAGACTGTCACACTTGAGAGGCTGTGTTTCTGTTACACAGCACAGATTCTGATAAGATCGTTTCAATTTTTACTTATGTGAAATTGCAGGAGACAGGGTCACAGTGTGACTCCTTTTATCTTTATAGAATCTTGGGTTAAAGGAAAAGTAAATTTACAGCCTCTGCATATATACCGTATACGAGATATTTATAGTCGCTAAGTTTTTTGAAGAAAAAAAGATTTTAAAGTTATTTATATCATAAATCGCCTACCAGATTTCTTTGTTACTCCTCCCACCCAACCATTTCTGTATCTCTGTACATTACACGTAAGATCGGTCCCACCCGCTCTTACGTGCACCTTCTCGTTTGTTTCGTCATATCGCGCATGCGCATAACTTTTTACTCGCCTTTTTCACACATGCGCAAAAAAAAACCTCAATGGATACATATTGTAAGAATGAATCAATTGTTTCATTCTTTTGTAGCGTTTCGGCGATCATTTTAACAATACGTCTGCCGCAAAAAAACAATATTTTTAAAGCGATCAGCGTTCTTAAGAGTAAGTATTAGATGAGTGTTATTTAACTTTTAATTTTAGATGCCTTCAAAAAAGGTAATGCGCATGCGTTTTACATGGACGCGCTTATGATGCTGCCGTAATATTTCCAAAGTCGCGCTTGCGTATTTAGAAAGGTGGGTGGTAATTGGGTATGTTGGGACGCCAGTGGGGGATCAATTGAAACAGTCTCATTGCACATCATCATCACATAAAAAAAAAGCACAGGTAGAGTTACGGCGATAGGAGCGCTCGTTTTGAAAGGTACAAGAAAAGTACGATATCGATAGATGTAAAAAAAAAAAAAAAAGATGAATGAAACTCATACATAGTTTATGAATACTTGCAAATGCTGCCTGGCTATGTGTCAAAGTTTACTTTTCCTTTAATATCTCCTGAGGGAGGTTTTTGAACAGTGGGGATTAATCAAATGTGTTTTTTGATTTATGCTGCTTTATGTGAGATTTATTTTGGGCTCATAGACTGTTGTTAATCGGTAACGGATCATACAGGTATTTTACTTTCACTTTGAACGCTGCTCAGCTTGATAGCATTTTCACGCTTTTTCTCAAGGCAGGGGCAGTCCTACATTGCACACCACGTGACCTGGTGTGGTCACACTTTCGTTTTCTCTTTCCTGACCAAGCTAGCTGTTGGAGATGTCGCTTCTTCTCTGGGTGCCTGGGTCTAGGAGGTGGTGAGTGCCCCAGTCATTGGGGGTATTTAGGTGCTGTTTTTGAGAAAAATAAAAAGTTCATTTATTTGTATCCTACTGTTAGCGCAAGCTATGGAGGATCCTGATATGCTTGAGGGTACTCCCTCTATTCCCAATAGCCTTGGTGTGCCCGTCCACTCAACTATATTCCCTATGCATAAACAAGGTTATTTTGTCTAAGAAGGTTAATCCCTTTAGTACGACTGTGCCATCCACCTCTGAGGACTTGCTGTCCCGCGAGGTCCGTACCCATCAATCATCTCCATTGTCTCATGCAGCTTCCCATAGCATGTCTGATCCTCCGTCTGGAGGGAGCCTTTTACCATCAGACTTTACCGTGCAGTTAAAGACGGCGGTGTCTGAGGCCTTTAGTGCTTTACCTCGCCCTGCTAAGCGCAAGCGAAAGGTTAAACATAGCTCTCCGATCCAGGGGACATCCAGTGATTTGCTTGATTTGTCTGCTTTTCAGGTATCTCAGGAGGGTTCACACTCTGAGTCTTCAGAGGGTGAAATCTCTGGATCGGAGTCTGCTACCTCTAGGTCTCCAGCTGCAGAGGAGCCAGCCTTTAGATTTAAAATTGAACACTTGTGTTTTCCTCTAAAGGAAGTTCTGTCTACTCTAGAGGTTCCAGAGGCCAAGTTGCCTGATGAACCTTTGATCCCTAAATTAGACAGAGTGTACAAGGATTGGGTAGCGCGGCTAACTTTTCCTGTACCTGTAAAAATGGCGAATATTATTAAAAACAAATGGGATAGAATTGGATCTTCCTTTTCTCCTTTGTCTGCCTTTAAAAAATTGTTCCCGGTCCGGGACTCTCAGGTAGAGTTGTGGGGTTCCGTCCCTAAGGTGGATGGTGCTATCTCCATGTTAGCTAAGCGTACTACTTTCCCTCTTGAGGATGGCTTGTCTTTCAGAGATCCAATGAATAAGAAAATGGAAACTTTTCTTAGGAAAAAGTTTCAGCATACAGGATATTGTATTTCAACCGGCAGCGGCTTTTGCCTCGGTTGCTGGAGCTGCGGCCTACTGGTGCGACTCCTTAGCGGAATTGATTGAGGTGGATGGTCCCCTCGACATTATCCAGGAAAGAATTAAGGCTTTGAGAATTGCTAATTCTTTTATATGTGATGCAAACATGTAGATTTTTCGCCTGAATGCTAAAATATCTGGTTTCTCAGTACAGACACATCGGGTGCTCTGGCTGAAGTCCTGGTCTGCGAACATGACTACTTTCCCTCCCCTTTAAGGGAAACATTTTATTTGGTCCAGGCCAGGTTTATTTGGTCCACGGTTACTGGGGGGGCAAGGGTGCCTTTCTATCGCAGGATAAAAAGAACAAGTCTAAGGGACAAGGATCTAATTTTCGTTCTGAGAAGTCCCAACGTCAGCAGTCCACCTCTAAACCCGAGCAATCCAAGAGCACTTGGAAGCCGGCCTAATCCTGGAATAAATCCAAGCAGAACAAGAGGCCCGCTGAGAACAAGTCGGCACAAAGGGGTGGCCCCTGATCCAAAGCTGGATCGTGAAGGGGGCAGACTGTCGCTGTTTTCAGACGCTTGGTCCAGGGATGTGCAGGATCTGTGGGTCCTGGAGGTCATAACTCAGGGATACAAGATAGGTTTCAAATTTTACCCTCCCAAGGGCAGATTTCTCCTCTCAAGCCTGTCTTCAAAACCAGAAAAGAGGAAAGCCTTTCTGGGGTGCGTGCAGGATCTGTCCTCTTTAGGGGTCATTGTCCCGATTCCTATCACAGAAAGAGGTTTGGGATACTACTTTAAACCGGTTTGTGGTCCCAAAAAAGGAGGGAACTTTCCGCCCAATTCTGGACCTAAAGTGCTTAAACAAATTTCTAAATGTCCCCTCCTTCAAGATGGAGACAATAAGGTCAATTCTTCCTTTAGTTCAGGAAGGACAGTTCATTACCACTATAGATCTGAAGGATACCTACCTTCACATTCCAATCCACAGGGACCACTTCCAGTTTCTAAGGTTTTGCGTTCCTAGATCAGCACTTCCAGTTCATTGCACTTCCGTTTGGTCTTGCTACGGCCCCAAGAATCTTCACAAAAGTTCTGGGAGCTCTCCTGGCTGTCTCCAGAACCCAAGGTATAGCAGTAGCTTCCTACTTGGACGACATTCCGGTTCAAGCGCCACCCTTTCATTTTGCAGAAGACCATTCGGTTTCTCTTCTCTCTCCTTTTCGATCACGTGGATTGAAGATAAACTTAGAGAAGAGTTCTCTCATCCCATGCACTAGGGTAGAATTCCTGGGCACTATAATAGATTCAGTAGATTCAGTATCCATGAGGTTATTTCTAACCAACTAGAGACGGGGCAAACTAGCTTTGCCATGTCTTGCCCTCCGGACCTCCTTAACCCCTTAATGACCACAGCACTTTTCCATTTTCTCTCCGTTTGGGACAAGGCTATTTTTACATTTTTGCAGTGTTTGTGTTTAGCTGTAATTTTCCTCTTACTCATTTACTGTACCCACACATATTATATATACCATTTTTCTCGCCATTAAATGGACTTTCTAAAGATACCATTATTTTCATCATATCTTATAATTTACAATAAAAATTTTTTATAAAATATGAGGAAAAAATGGAAACACACACTTTTTCTATTTTTGACCCCCAAAATCTGTTGCACATCTACAACGACTAAAAAATACCCATGCTAAATAGTTTCTAAATTTTGTCCTGAGTTTAGACATACCCAATGTTTACATGTTCTTTGCTTTTTTTGCAAGTTATAGGGCAATAAATACAAGTAGCACTTTGCTATTTCCAAACCACTTCTTTTCAAAATTAGCGCTAGTTACATTAGGACACTGATATCTTTCAGGAATCCCTGAATATCCCTTGACGTGTGTATTTTTTTTTTAGAAGACATACCAAAATGGGCCTAGATCAATACTTTGGGATATTTCATGCCACCATTTCACTGCCAAATGCGATCAAATAAAAAAAAATCGTTCACAATTTTTTTCACAAACTTTTTAGGTTTCTCCCTGAAATTATTTACAAACAACTTATGCAATTATGGCAAAAATGGTTGTACATGCTTCTCTGGGATCCGTTTTGTTCAGAAATAGCAGACCTATATGGCTTTGCTTTTTGGTAATTAGAAGGCCGCTAAATGCCGCTGTGCATCACACGTGTATTACGTCTAGCAGTGAAGGGGTTAATTAGCTAGCTTGTAGGGAGCTTGCAGGGTTAATTTTAGTATTGGTGTAGAGATCAGCCTCCCACCTGACACATCCCACCCCCTGATCCCTCCCAAACAGCTCTTTTCCCTCCCCCACCCCACAATTGTCCCTGCCATCTTAAGTACTGGCAGAAAATCTGCCAGTACTAAAATAAAAGGTATCTTTGATTTTAGTTTTTTTAGCATATTTACATATGCTGCTGTGTCGGATCCCCCAAACAGCTCTTTAACCCTCCCCCTCTGCCTTATTTGGGGGCCATCTTGGGTACTTGGGTAGTTTTTTACTTTTTTTTCTGTAGTGTAGCTTCCCCCTCACCCCCTGACTAATCATTTTTTTCAACTTGCCTTCCCCCCCCCTTTTTCCCACTTTTCACAAAATTTTCTGTAGTGTAGCAGTTCCCACCCGCTCCCTCCACGTACATTCGCCCGCGTCCGTGCACGCCCCTGCCCACGATCCCGCCCCATCCACATCACAGGGCCCATCGATGGCCACCTCCCATGTCGGCTACCACCCACCACCGATACAGGCCATCGATGTCCGGTGCAGAGAGGGCTCTCTCTGCATCAGATGGCCAAGGACTGTTATTGCAGGATGCCTCGATATCGAGGCATCACTGCAATAACCGGAAAGCATCTGGAAGCGATCAGGATCGCTTCCTCCGCTTTCCCAGACCGACAACGTACAAGGTTACCAACGACCTACTTACAGCAAAATCAAAAGGCCACTTCTCTGCTTATCCTCCTTGATCTGTCCGCAGCCATTGACACTGTTGACCACCGTCTCTTGCTCCAAACCCTCCAATCCTTCGGCATATGTGACACAGCCCTCACATGGCTCTCTTCCTACCTGTCAAACCGTACATTTAATGTAGCCTTCTCTGGGGCCTCCTCTGCCCCGTCACCACTTTCTGTCGGAGTACCACAAGGCTCTGTCCTCGGTCCCCTTCTCTTCTCAATCTACACGTCATCACTAGGTTCCCTAATAAAGTCCCATGGTTTACAATATCATTTGTATGCCGATGACACCCAAATCTACTTCTCTGCACCAGACCTATCTCCTTCCTTGCTAACCCGTGTCACTAACTGTCTTTCTCACATCTCCAACTGGATGTCCTCTCACTACCTCAAGCTAAATCTCTCCAAAACTGAGCTCCTTATTTTCCCCCTTCTTCTAAACTCTCCACCCCCAATCTCTCTATAACTGTCGACAACTCCATCATTACCCCTACCCCGCATGCCTGATGTCTCGGGGTCACATTTGACTCAGATATTTCTTTCACTCCTCACATTCAGTCATTGGCTAAAGCCTGCTGCTTCCACCTTAAAAACATCTCTAAAATTAGACACTTCCTTACACAAGACACAACTAAGATTTTAATCCACTCTCTCATTCTCTCCCGCCTCGATTACTGCAACTCTGTCCTCTCTGGTCTCCCCACCTACCGCCTAGTTCCTTTACAATCCATAATGAATGCCTCTGCCAGACTCATCTTCCTTACACGTCGCTCTTCATCTGCTGCACCTCTCTGCCAATCTCTTCACTGGCTTCCTCTTGCATATAGGATCTAACACAAAATTCTCACTCTAACATACAAAGCCCTCAACTGCACTGCTCCCCCCTATATCTCAGACCTTGTCTCCAGATACTCTCCCTCCCGTCCCCTTCGCTCTACTCCACGACCTCCTACTCTCCTCCTCTCTTGTCACCTCATCACACTCCCATTTACAGGACTTCTCCAGACTGGCTCCCATCTTGTGGAACTCTCTGCCTCGCTCCACAAGACTCTCTTCTAGTTTTAAAAGCTTCAAGTGATCCCTAAAGACTCTACTGTTCAGGGATGCATACAACTTACGCTAACCTTTCTTTATACCAGTTCCTCTCCTCCATTGCTATCCCCTGAACCCCCTTAGCATGTAAGCTTAAGAGTTCAGCTGTTTGTTGATCACCTTCTCAAGAGCTGACTACAACAGTGCAACTCTTGGCAGGGCCCTCTACCTATTTGATCCCTATAATTGTTTTGTTGTACTCTGTCTTTGTTAATAGCGCTGCGGAATCTGTTGGCGCTCTACAAATAACCGATGATAATAATAATAATAATAATAATAATAAGTTGATTTAAGTTTTTTTTTTAAACATTTTTTTTTTTAGTTTTGTATTTTTTTTCCCAAGATCCCTAAGACTTACACTGTTGGAAAGGTAAGGCGATTACCTTCCCAACGTTGGGAGTCTGTAGCTGCTTAGATGCCTGGGATACTTTGTATTGTAAATTTGTAATAAAGTTACGCTGTGACTTCATCACGTCATTGCGCGTCATTGTCACCGTGCAAAACGTGAAGCCCTGGCGATGCCTGTCACTATGCAGACCCGATTGCCAGGGTAGGAGCGGGTGGGAGCCCCCAGATCTCCCTCAAGGTGGGAGAGTGCTAGCGACAGCTCTGGGCCGTCGTTAGCACCAGAGTGGGAAACTCTGCGATGGCTCAGAGCCGTCGTTAGCACTCAAGGGGTTAAAGGGACACTGAACCCAAAAAATTTTTTTCCTGATTCAGATAGAGCATGCTATTTTATGCAACTTTCTAACTTACTCCTATTATCAAATTTTCTTAATTCTCTTGGTATCTTTATTTGAAATGTAAGAATGTAAGTTTAGATGCCGGCCCATTTTTTGTGAACAACCTGGGTTGTTCTTGCTGATTGGTGGATAAATTCACTCACCAATAAACAAGTGCTGTCCATGGCCTGAACCAAAAAAATTGCTTAGATGCCTTCTTTATTCAAATAAACATAGCAAGAGAATGAAGAAAATTTGATAATAGGAGTAAATTAAAAAGTTGCTTAAAGTGCTGAAGCACAAAAGAAAAAAAATTGGGTTCAGTGTCCCTTTAAGGCCATCTGTGTCTCAGTGTATGGAGGTAATTGGTCTCATGGTGTCCAGCATGGACATAATTCCTTTTGCAAGATTCTGTCTCAAACCGCTACAGCTCTGTGCATGCTGAGGCAGTGGAACAGCGATCATACTCAACAAATTTCCCTGGACAACCGGTCGAGAGAATCGCTCTCTTGGTGGTTCTGTTTAGATCATCTGTCCCGAGGGACATCCTTTCTCAGACCATCCTGGGAGATTGTGACTACGGGCGAAAGGCTCTCAGGATGGGGAGCTGTTTAGGGTGCCAAGAAAGCACAGGGCCTGTGGTCGCAGGAGGAAAGCTCCCTCACG
This sequence comes from Bombina bombina, assembly GCF_027579735.1. Classification (NCBI taxonomy): domain Eukaryota; kingdom Metazoa; phylum Chordata; class Amphibia; order Anura; family Bombinatoridae; genus Bombina; species Bombina bombina. The sequence goes on from NC_069508.1 coordinate 101,383,580, forward strand.
ATCAACATTTTGGAACTTCAAGCAATTTACAGTGCTCTGAAGGCTTGGCCTCTTCTGAGTTTGGCCCAGTTCATCAGATTACAATCGGACAATATAACCTCGGTGGCTTACATCAACCATCAAGGGGGAACGAGAAGCTCCCTAGCGATGAGGGAAGTATCTTGGATTCTGGAGTGGGCGGAGGCCCACAACTGTTCGCTGTCAGCGATCCACATTCCGGGTGTGGACAACTGGGAAGCGGATTTTCTCAGCAGACAATCCTTTCATTCGGGGGGAATGGTCTCTCTATCCCGAAGTGTTTGCAGAGATATGCTTCAGATGGGGAAGCTGGAGATAGATCTCATGGCGTCTCGTCTCAATACCAAACTACCCAGATATGGATCGAGGTCCAGGGATCCTCAGGCGGAGCTAATAGAGGCATTAGAGGTGCCTTGGAGGTTTATCAAGCAGGAGAAAGTGTCAGTGATATTGATTGCTCCATCGTGGCCGCAAAGGATGTGGTTTGTGGATCTCGTGAGGATGTCATCTTCTCCTCCATGGAGGGTGCCTTGTCGCAGGGATCTGCTGGAACAAGGTCCTTTTGTTCACCAAATTCTAGATTCTCTGAGGCTGACTGCGTAGAGATTGAATGCTTAGTCCTACCAAAGAGAGGGTTTTCTGAGATTTAATGATACTCTCGTTCAAGCTCGTAAGCCGGTTACTTGTTGCATCTATCATAAGGTGTGGAGAACCTACTTATTCTGGTGTGAAGAGCGTGGATTTCCTTGGCATAACGTTAAGGTTGCCAGGTTTCTGATGTTGGAGAAGGGTCTTTTGGACAGTTCCCTGAGGGGACAGATTTCAGCCTTGTCTGTTTTACTGCACAAGAGGCTCTCTGAGCTTCCAGATGTTCAGTTCTTTAAGGCTCTGATTAGGATCAGGCCTGTGTTCAGATCTTCGGTTCCCCCATGGAGTCTGAATCTGGTTTTGCAACAGGCTCTGTTGGAGCCTATGCATGAAATCAATATTAGGTTGTTGTCCTGGAAAGTTCTATTTCTACTGGCTATTGCTTCGATGTGCAGAGTATTTGAGATTGCCCCCTTGCAATGTGAGCTTTCTTATCTGGTGTTCCATTCGGATAAGGCTGTCCTACGTACTAAATTAGGGTTTCTCCCTAAAGTCGTGTCATACTGCAACATCAATCAAGAGATTGTGGTCCCTTCATTGTGTCCTAATCCTTCCTCTTCAAAGGAACGTTTACTTCATAATTTGGATGTGGTTCGTGTCTTGAAGTTTTATCTTCAAGCTATTAAGGATTTTAGACAAGCTTCTTCTTTATTTGTGGCATACTCTAGGAAGCGTAAGGGCCATCCCCTTATCCCCTTAGCCTATGAGACAG